>NC_036869.1:26005280-26046288 GCF_002910315.2 Salvelinus sp. IW2-2015 | reverse complement strand
GGTAACCAGGTGGTTTGTCCTTATTAATAGACAGCAATCATTTGTTCACCTTTTCCACACAAACTTTGCGGAATCAAAACTACAGTGCTCGTCTATCATTTTGGTCCGTTATGCATGATATGAAGGCTCAGCATTTGTTTGTCGCATGTCATCCTAAGTTTTGCTAATCTTGTTCAACAAAAAATGTTAATTTAAAAAGTGGTTCCACTTCAATGTCACACTCCTGTCCATCACCTCAATTGCCTGATTGGAAACATTGACCTTGATCAAGTCCCTGTTATTGTTGTAGTCCGTACAGCGACACATTTCTCTCATTCCTCATCAGTCAACCTGGTCTCARAGCATTTCAAATGATTCTGTATGTAATTCCGAAATGTTTCGTATGGTATGTATTCATTTCATATGATATGTTCCGAATTTGCAAATGTACTATATGTCACGAATTTGCAAAGCTATGATATGTTATGAATCCTCAATTCTAGCTAGGTGGCTAATGTTAGCTGGCTTGCTAACGTTAGCTAGGCTAGGGGTTAGGGTTAGGTTTAGAAGTTAAGTTAAAGGGTTAAGGTTAGGGGAAAAGTTAGCTAAAAGGGTTAAGGTTAGGGATAGGTGAAGAGTTACCTAAAAGGGTTAGGGTTAGGTGAAGGGTTAGCTAACATGCTAGTACAGTGCATTCGGAAAGTATTCAGACACCTTGACTTTTTCCACATTTTGTTACTTTATAGCCTTGTTCTAAAATTGATTCAATACATTTTTTTCCTCATCAATCTACACACAATACCCCATAATGACAAAGCAAAAACAGATTTTTTTAATTTTTACAAATTTATAAAAATAAACCTGAAATATCACATTTACATAAGTATTCAGACCCTTTACTCAGTAYTTTGTTGAAGCACCTTTGGCAGCGATTACAGCCTTGAGTCTTCTTGGGTATGACGCTACACGCTTGGCACACCTGTATTTGGGGAGTTTCTCCCATTCTTCTCTGCAGATCTTCTCAAGCTCTGTCAAGATGGATGGGGAGCATCGCTGCACAGATATTTTCAGGCCTTTCCAGAGATGTTAGATCGTGTTCGAGTCCAGATGAAATTTGAACTCCCAACCTTTGGGTTGCTAGACGTTCACGTTATACGCCCACCCATTCACCCCGACCAACCRCCCTCCTTTCGTTTTTGCCTTCAGTAACCGTCTGACTTATGTARCTTTACCAAACGTAACATATATCATACTAAAGGGAGTGTTCCGGATTCACGTACAGAATAATACTAAACACTGTGACCAGGTTGCATCAGTAGYTCCATAATTTCAATGAATGAACAAGAGGAAAAACTCATATGTTATCTTATGTCCAGACCAGTGGAGGCTGCTGAGGGGAGGACGGCTCATAATAAAATGGCTGGAATGGAGCGAATGGAATGGCRTCAAACCATGTGTTTGATACCATTCCACTTATTTTGCTTCAGCAAATTACCACGAGCTCATCCTCCCCAATTAAGGTGAAACCATTTTACTCATGTAGGGGGCCACCAATAATATTAAACTGGTTATGGTGGTCACTCAGGGCTGCAATTATAGGGTGAAGTACCAAGAATAAAGTCTGCCAAAAACACCATTATTTAAGTGCAAAGTTAGCTGTGTGAGTGAATAATAGCCTGTTACGCTGATAAAGGAAAATAACCGGGGGAGGTTGCTGTGCACAGCACAGAATGACACATTCTATGGCCTACCTATAGCGTTAGTCAGTCGAGCATTCCTTGTCTTCATTAGAAGAACATTCAGTCATCATACCCCTAAAACAAAACAAAATGTGCACTTTGTGCCAAAGTGCCCAGTTTTCTATTGCACCATGACAACTTTGGTAAGCACACAGGCTTTAGTTCACACAAGCACTACCACACTCACATGGTCTCMATGCAGGTTGTAGCCAACAGGCCTCATTCAGGAAACTGGCATTCTGTCAAGGACACATGACATGATTTTTTTTTTCATGTTTCAAAAATAGCTCTTGCAAACCCAAATATTAAATGATATGTCTATTATGACAGCACATTGTGATTTAGCCCACCGGATAGGCCTTATCAAAAAAAAAAGTGTTTTTTTGCCTCTTGAAAAATGTTTTTGTCACATACACAGGAAGGTGCAGGGAAATGTGTTGTTTTAAATGTTTTACCTGTCCATGTTGAACTTGCAACCTGAGAAAGTGGATGTTGATTGCAATAACTTTCCCTTTTATCTACAATGTCTGTGAAACAATGAAATGTGTGCTCTGCACAATGTTCATTTGTACTTTTAACAATGTATAATTCAAATCAAATTTGTATTAGTCACAAGGGCCGAATACAACAGGTTAGGTTAGACCTTACAGTGAAATGCTTACTTACGAGCCCCTAACCGACATGCAGTTTCAAAAAATACGGATTAGAATAAGAGTAAAAAGAACAAGTAATTAAAGAAGAGCAGTAAAAAATAACAATATATATACAGGGGGGTGCCGGTACAGGAGTCAATGTGCGGGGGCACCGGTTAGTTGAGGTAGTATGCAAATGTAGGTAGAGTTAATTAAAGTGACAATGCATAGATGACAACAGAGAATGGCAGTGGTGTGGGGAGGGGGGGGCAATGAATAGTCTGGGTAGCCATTTGACTAGATGTTCAGGAGTCTTATGGCTTGGGAGGTAGAAGCTGTTTAGAAGCCTCTTGGACCTAGACTTGGCACTCCGGTACTGCTTGCCATGTGGTAGCAGAGAGAAAAGTCTATGACTAGGGTGGCTGGAGTCTTTGACAATTTTCAGGTCCTTCCTCTGACACCGCCTGGTATAGAGGTCCTGGATGGCAGGAAGCTTGGCCCCAGTGATGTACTGGGCCGTTCGCACTACCCTCTGTAGTGCCTTGCAGTCGGAAGCCGAGCAGTTGCCATACCAGGCAGTGATGCAACCAGTCAGGATGCTCTCGATGGTGCAGCTGTAGAACCTTTTGAGGATCTGAGGACCCATGCCAAATCTTTTCAGTCTCAGGGGGAATAGGTTTTGTCGTGCCCGCTTCACGACTGTCATGGTGTGCTTGGCCCATGTTAGTTTGTTGGTGATGTGGACACCAAGGAACTTGAAGCTTTCAACCTGCTCCACTGCAGCCCCGTCGATGAGAATGGGGGCGTGCTCGGTCCTCTTTTTCCTGTAGTCCACAATCATCTCCTTGGTCTTGATCACGTTGAGGGAGAGGTTGTTGTCCTGGCACCACTCTGCCAGGTGTCTGACCTCCTCCCTATAGGTTGTCTCGTCGTTGTCGGTGATCAGGCCTACGACTGTTGTGTCATCTGCAAATGTAATGATGGTGTTGGAGTCGTGCCTGGCTGTGCAGTCATGTGTGAACAGGGAGTACAGGAGGKGGCTGAGCACGYACCCCTGAGGTGCCCCTGTGTTGAGGATCAGCGTGGCGGATGTGTTGTTACCTACCATCACCACCTGGTGGCGGCCCGTCAGGAAATCCAGGATCCAGTTGCAGAGGGAGGTGTTTAGTCCCAGAGTCCTTAGCTTATTGATGAGCTTTAAGGGCACYATGGTGTTGAACGCTGAGCTGTAGTCAATGAATAGCATTCTCACATAGGTGTTCCTTCTGTCCAGGTGGGAAAGAGCAGTGTGGAGTGCAATAGAGACTGCGTCATCTGTGGATCTGTTGTGGCGGTATGCAAAATGGAGTGGGTCTAGGGTTTCTGGGATGATGGTGTTGATGTGAGCCATGACCAGCCTTTCAAAGCACTTCATGGCTACAGATGCACATACACATTTAGGCAGGTTACCTTAGTGTTCTTGGGCACAGGCACTATGGTGATTTGCTTAAAACATGTTGGTATTACAGACTCTTATAGGGAGAGGTTGAAAATGTCAGTGAAGACACGTGCCAGTTGGTCAACGCATGCTCACAGTACACRTCCTGGTAAACCGTCTGGCCCTGCGGCCTTGTGAATGTTGACCTGTCTTAAGGTCTTACTCACATCAGCTGCGGAGAGCGTGATCACACAGTCTTCCGGTACAGCTGGTGCTCTCAAGCATGTTTCAGTGTTATTTGCCTCGAAGCGAGCATAGAAGTAGTTTAGCTCGTCCGGTAGGCTCGTGTCACTGGGCAGCTCTCGGCTKTGCTTCCCTTTGTAGTCTGTAATGGTTTGCAAGCCTTGCCAAATCCGACGAGCGTCAGAGCCGGTGTAGTACGACTCGATCTTAGTCCTGTATTGATGCTTTGCCTTCTTATAAGCTTCCGGGTTAGAGTCCCTCTCCTTGAAAGCGCCAGCTCTAGCCTTTAGCTCAGTGCAGATGCTGCCTGTAATCCATGGTTTCTGGTTGGGGTATGTATGTACGGTCACTGGGGACGAAGTGATCGATGCACTTATTGATCAAGCCAATGACTGATGTGGTGTACTCCTCAATGCAATYGGAGGAATCCCGGAACATATTCCAGTCTGYGCTAGCAAAACAGTCCTGTAGCTTAGCATCTGCTTCATTTGGCCACTTTTCTATTGATCTAGTCACTGGTGCTTCCTGCTTTAATTTTTGCTTGTAAGCAGGAATCAGGAGGATAGAATTAATGGTCAGATTTGCCAAATGGAGGGCGAGGGAGAGCTTTGGGAGATGCATCTCTGTGTGTGGAGTATAGGTGGTCCAGAGTTCTTTTCCCTCTGGTTGCACGTTTAACATGTTGATAGAAATGAGGTAAAACTGATTTAAGTTYSCCTGCAWTAAAGTCYCCGGCYACTAGGAGCGYCRCCTCTGGGTGAGCGTTTTCTTGTTTGCTTATGGCGGAAAACAGCTCATTAAATGTTATCTTGGTGCCAGCCTCTGACTSTGGTGGTATGTAAACAGCTACAAAGAATATAGATGAGAACTGTCTCGGTAGGTAATGTGGTCTGCAGCTTATCATGAGAAACTCTACCTCAGGCGAGCAATGGCTCGAGACTTCCTTAGATATCGTGCACCATCTGTTGTTTACAAAAATGCATAGACTGCCGCCCCTTGTCTTACCAGATGCCGCTGTTCTATSCTGCCGGTACATCGTATAACCAGCCAGCTGTATGTTGATATTGTCGTTGTTCAGCCACGACTCTGTGAAGCAGAAGATGTCAAACAACGTCTTGAGTGTGTTGGGTTTAAAGTTCCTGTCGGGTATGACTAAAGCCCTGTTTTTATTCACCACCCTGAACATAAATACTGTTATTCAATAGCATTGCATACAATTTCATCAGCAGCGAATCAGCTAAAAACCATGATTCACCAGCTCTGTAAACCAATAGGTTAGAGGTGAAAAAGTTGGGAAACATAGCCATAAAAACACATCATTTGATTACATTAATTACATTATTATGTTTAACAACACATTTGTGAGGAGATACATTAGCCAAGCGGATTTGAACCTCCGCGGTAGGGGAGAGTGGGGTAAGTCGTACCACAAGTGTCMYGGCCGTCGAATGAAGTGGACCAAGGTGCAGCGTGGTGAGCGTACATATACTTTTTATTTTGGAATGACGCCAACAAAAACAATAAACGAAAGAAACAACCGTGAAGCTTAAGGGCTATAGTGCCACAAACAAAGACAACTACCCACACTGAAAGGAGGGAAAAAGGGCTACCTAAGTATGGTTCCCAATCAGAGACAACGATAGACAGCTGTCCCTGATTGAGAACCATACCCGGCCAAAACATAGAAATAAAGAAACATAGAAAACAAAACATAGAATGCCCACCCCAAATCACACCCTGACCAAACCAAATAGAGACATAAAAAGGCTCTAAGGTCAGGGCGTGACAACAAGGTTAGTTGAGACATCCCTTGTTTCTAGGAAACCATACACAAAATGAATATTGTCACCATATTTGCATTGAGTCTGTAAAGGCAGAAACCACATGGAAAATATTGTAAGCAAGTTAGGTCCAAAAAACTGATTTAACCTAGTCAAATTATTGTATTGTGTTAGAGGTTTCATGATGCTTGTGTCTCAACCAAAGTACATTGTTTTTAGACTGTTTTATACATTAGTTGGGATCTCTATAAGCTACCATATGATGTCCTAAACCTAGCACAAAAGCAGAGGTGGCTGGTGGGAGGAGCTATGGGAGGATGGGCTCATTGTAATGGCATTAATGGAATGGAGTCAAACATCTGGTTTCCATATGTTTGATGTGTTTGATACCGTTCCATTAATTCCATTCCAGCCAATACAATGAGCCCGTCCTTCTATAGCTCCTCCCACCAGCCTGGGAGGAGCTATAGCATGAAAGTAAATCTTGCTTGGTTTGTGCCATTTGGCAAGGGTCAATTGTGCCATTTGGCAAGGGTCAAGTTGAGCCAATGGCTAATCATGCTTACCCTCTCCCTATTCTCAATTTACCCCATGCCCATGGTAAGTTGCGCCAAGAGATAGCTTGTCCCAAAAAAGGTATGTTTTCAAAACTGTTTATATGAGTTCTGAATATTTCCAGGAATACACAACCTCCAATATTCTGAAATCCACCTTTTGCACAGAGAGGTGTTCCCTCACCATTTTAGCTGCTGGACATTTAGCTGCTGGACATCTCGCATGTTGTTGTGCTTTGAAAGACCAATTTAACTGCAATATATTTGTTAGGGATTGTATGCCATTAGATATAAYGTCTACTGAATATTACAATACAAATTTTCTGAAGCTACCAAATGTAATCAGTTTATMAATTTTTCATATTCATCAGTATGCTTTTCTTAAAGGCCCAGTGCAGTCAAAATTGTGATATTCCTGCGTGTACAAAACATTAGGAACACTCYTTTGTCCTCAGAACAGCCTCACTTCGTCGGGGAATGGACTCTAAAAGGTGTCGAAAGCGTTCCACAGTTGGCTGGATGTTCTTTGAGTGGTGGACCATTCTTGATACACACAGGAAACTGTTGAGGGTGAAAAACCCAGCAGCATTGCAGTTCTTGACACACTCAGACCGGTGCGCCTGGCATTTACTACCATACCTCGTTCAAAGGCACTTAAATCTTTCCCATTCACCTTCTGAATGGCACACATACACAATCCATGTCTCAATTGTCTCAAAGCTTAAAAATCCTTTAACTGGTCTCATCCCCTTCATCTACACTGATTATAGTGGATTTAACAAGTGCCRTCAACAAGGGATCATAGTTATCACCTGGATTCGTCTGGTAAGTCTATATGGCATGGAAAGAGCAGGTGTTCCTAATGTTTTGTACACTTAGTGTAGATTTACACACTATGAGATTGGAATAAAACTGTGAAAATTATTATAATGCTATTTTAGTGTAAGAGCTGTTTGAAAAGACCGCCTGAAATTTCAGTCTGTTTTGATGGGATGGRGTTTTGGCCAGCCTGRTGACAGGCTAGTCTATTAAATTAGTTATTAGACAAATAGGAAAGAGTTCCAAATCTCTCTGCCAATAATGGCTAGTTTTTCCTTCCCCACTCGAACCACTCCCACATAATCCAGGCAAAATTCCTGCCTGAGAAATGTCTCTTTGGTAACAAGCTATTTTTGTTTGTGACTGTTTTAATTGAAAACAATCACAGTCAGGCACTTAATTGTTACCCAKAAAYTATTTGATATTGAGGTAAAAACTGCTGCATTGGACCTTTGACATCTGCATTGGTGTGGATATAGCAAATGGTTTTGAGTTACTATGGAACAGAATACACATAAACAGCAACCAAGCATCCGGATTGTGTTGATGTATTCCCTGAACCCCACCCAGTCGATATRAGATGTGATAACATCTGGACAGATCTAGCCAGTCATTCAAGTAAGCGATTTCAGAGTTTTTGTATGTTTGTTGACGAGTAGGTCTAGTCCTGTAGGTCTGAAATTAGCATCCATTTGGCATGGCTTTTAGATGTGTTTTAGTGCCTATTAGTTCCTGTTCTTTTCAAAGAGAGGCTGTTGTGTGGTGTCAGGGATAATCATACTTGTTTTGGCTAAGGCTGAAGGGGTCACTGCAATGATTCACAGTTCTGCTGCTTGGTGGTAAGTACTAGATAGTGAGCAAGCTATTTTTCTTCTTCTTATTTAGACCAAACTATTTTGTGTAGACAAAACTGGAGGAGAGCAAGGTCAGGTCCTGTTATTGTCAGGAATAACAATTAATTGCACTGAGTGCGAGTTTCAGGTTATCCCACATGAAAACATACTATAGTATAATATGGTATAAATATTATAATATATTGTAGTATTTACTGTGGTGTTTTTGCTGACTTGGTAGTAGTACTACACTGTAGTATTTACTGTAGTGTTTTTGCAGACATGACTATGGTATATACTATATATATATATACACTATAGTGTTTTTGTTTAATTATCTTTGACATAGAAGTGGAGGCCTTCTCCTTGAGGAAACTCACTAAAAGAGCACATTTTCCATAACCTGTAGGACTGGCATCCTAACGGATACTTGGTATGTAGCTTTCAGAAATTGAGATATGGTGGAGGGGAATGGTTGGGGTATATGCAAATTAAATACTGTAGTATTACTATAGTTTAAAAAACTGTAGTGTTTTTGCAGACACTAGTGTTTTTCTAGACATTACTGTAGTATTTACTACAGTTTTTTTGTGAATAATATTGTAGTATACTAAATTCTAAGTACTACACATGATCGAGGCATAGTACAGTATAGTATTCTACAGTATACTACACTTTACTAGAGAATGCTTTACAATTCTATAGTATACAGTACTATAGTAAACTGTAGTATTTTTTCATGTGGAGTGTTTTTCCCATGAAATTGACCAAGGTCGTCTTTGTCTACAGGCTAAACTAAGTCAGATAACAATGTTTTTCTCCCTCACCAAATCATAATATTGTCATTATCTAGCAGTACCTTAAATGCACTATCAAGTTTACCTTCAGAATTTATGTTGCATCAGAAATAGATATTGTGTTATGTTGGTGGCTTGCTTGGTTCTTATCCAAAGTGAACTARACATGTTTTCCATAGATATGATTTTTGAAAAAAATGGAGTCTGCTCTGCTGGGCSGGCAGGGAAAGAGTTTGCCACAGCTTTCATGCAAAATTATTTTGAAGACCATAAAGGCTCAAGCTTTAAGATTGAAGTGCTCCCCACCTCCCTCCACCCAACTAAGATCAAGGTAACTGCCCTTGGGAAGGTCTATGAGAAGACAGTTGACCCTGGTAAAGGCGTGACCTTTCACCTACCCGAAGGTGTGGACATTGATTGGCAGCAAGAAGAACCTCCCCACTGTCCTAATTGAAGCTTCCCAGGAGGTCACAGTGTTGTCCTTCAACTACAAGAAGGAAACAGCTGACACCACGGCCGTCTAACCTGTGAAGGACTGAGGAACATCACTGGTGATACATTCTCCAAAGAGTTTTCCATCACCAACTACAAAGAGAATAACTTTGGGGTTGAGATTTATCTGACTGCCCCAGTGACATTCCAAAGGCAAAAGTATCATGCAGGCAGCAAGCTGACAATCGACCTTAAACACTTTGAGAGTGTACAGATTCAGAGCCAGTTTGATCGGAGTGGCTCCAACGTGATCTCTAAGCTCCCAGTAGGAGTCGTATCAAGACACAGCTGTACTGAGAAATATACTGGATGCAACCCCGTCTATGACCAGCTCCAGCTCATTAACAGTTGGGGGAATGCATTCATTGATGGACCACTACCTTTCCATAAAGACATCAACAGATATGGTAGTCTTAACATCCAAACATCTCAGTTCACTCAAGTTAAATTGAGTCAAACTGGTCTAGATTCCATTATGCTACCAATGTTCCCAGGACAAACGTTTGTCACCTGACCAAATTCATATTACTTGAGCGCTAACAAAGGCATTCAGGTCCTGTATGAGTTCAACGGAGGTGACGTAGGAAAGAAGCAATACTACAACCCTTTTCTGTTCACCATTCTACCAACTGATCAACTCAGCACTTCATACTCTCTAGAGGGGCAAGCTGGCTTCAACAACATGCTCGTAATGGTGGCTCGCGCTAAGGACCTGGGTGGGTTCACGGTAGACACGTTTCCAATCCCCATTAACATCAAGTGGCAAAAACTGGACGTAACCGAGTACTCATGGGCTGAGGTCTTGTATGCTACTGGAGCTAGCTTCCTCCAGATAGATCCATTTATTTGCAGATGATACAGTCCTATACTCAGCTGGCCTCTCCTCRGATTTTGTGTTAAATGCTCAACAACAAAGCTTTCTTAGTGTCCAACAAGCTTTMTCTACCCTTAACCTTGTTCTGAACACCTTTAAAACAAAGGTCATGTGGATTGGTAAGAAGAATACTACCTCTGAGGGTTTAGAGCTTGAGGTAGTCACCTCATACAAGTACTTGGGAATCATAAAACACGGGACGAGATGTTAAAACTGTCCATTGTGCCAATAGATGGTATGCACTCACATGAGATTTGCCGTGATGTTGACAGAGTGGCATGGGAGGTTTATTTCTTAGATTGGGTTAAGATGTCAATTTTGGGACACAACCTCAGTAGTGTGCCTTCGACTCAGTGTTTCAGTGTTTCGGCCTTTAATCACTAAACACCCTCATCAAAGGTGGCCAGCTAAAGGGTGATCAAGCCTTAGCTTGTGTCCCATGCCCAATTAAGATTAAGTATGGCTCGACGGTACACTGTCCTTCTCTCAGCACATATCAAAGCTGCAGGCTAATGTTAAATTTAGACTTGGTTTCCTCTATCGTAATCGCTCTTCTTTCACCCCAGCTGCCAAACTAACCCTGATTCAGATGACCATGCTACACATGCTAGATTACGGAGACGTAATTTATAGATCGGCAGGTAAGGGTGCTCTCGAGCGGCTAGATGTTCTTTACCATTCGGCCATCAGATTTCCCACCAATGCTCCTTATAGGACACATCATTGCACTCTATACTCCTCTGTAAACTGATCACCTCTGTATACCCGTCGCAAGACCCACTGGTTGATGCTTATTTATAAAACCCTTTAGGCCTCACTCCCCCCTATCTGAGATATCTACTGCAGCCCTTATCCTCCACATACAACACCCGTTCTGTCAGTCACATTCTGTTAAAAGTCCCCAAAGCACACACATCCCTGGGCCGCGTCTCTTTTCAGTTCGCTGGAGCTAGCGACTGGAACGAGCTGCAACAAACATTCAAACTGGACAGTTTTATATTTTATCAAAGACTCAATCATGGACACTCTTACTGACAGTTGTGGCTGCTTTGTGTGATGTATTGTTGTCTCTACCTAAAGATAGCGAATSGGGGTTAGCGTGGGCCATCTACAACATTGGTGGGGCTTATGCCAATGGCTACAGATCCCCTGCCTCTTGTAACCCAGGTATGTCAATCAAATGTGTCATATTATGTATCAAGCAACAACGATTCTCCCAAGGGTGACTATTGAACATTCAAATCAAACCAAATTGTATTGGTCATATACACATGGTTAGCAGATGTTATTGCGAGTGTAACGAAATACTTGTGCTAGTTCTGACAGTACAGTAACATCTAACAAGTAATCTAACAATTCCACAACAACTACCTAATACACACAAATCTAGGTAAAGGGATGGAATAAGAATATATACATATAAATATATGGATGAGCGATGACCGAGCGGTATAGGCAAGATGCAATAGATTGWATAAAAATACAGTATATCCATATGAGATGAGTAATGCAAGATATGAAAACATTATTAAAAAGTGGCATTATTAAAGTGACTAGTGACCTATTTATTAAAGTGGCCAATGATTTCAAGTCTGTGTGTAGGCAGCAGCCTCTCTGTGTTTGTGAAGGCTGTTTAACAGTCTGATGGCCTTGAGATAGAAGCTATTTGGCTCGGGTGGATGTTGTCCTTGATGATCTTTTTGACCTTCCTGTGACAATGGGTGCTGTAGGTGTCCTGGAGGGCAGGTAATTTGCCCCCGGTGACGCGTTGTGCAGAATGTACCACCCTCTGGAGAGCCCTGCGGTTGTGGGTGGTGCAGTTGCCGTACCAGGTGGTGATACAGCCCGACAGGATGCTCTCAATTGTGCATCTGTAAAAGTTTGTGAGGGTTTTAGGTGACAAGCCGAAATTCTTCAGCCTCCTGAGGTTGAACAGGCGCTGTTGCATCGTCTGTGTGGGTGGACCATTTCAGTTTGTACGTGATGTATACGCCGAGGAACTTAACTTTCCACCTTCTCCACTGCTGTCCTGTCGATGTGTATAGGGAGGTACTCCCTCTGCTGTTTCCTGAAGTCCTCGATCATCTCCTTTGTTTTGTTGACATTGAGTGAGAGGTTGTTTTCCTGACACCACACTACGAGTGCCTTCTCCTTTTCCCTGTAGTCTGTCTCGTCGTTGTTGGTGATCAAGCCTACTACTGTTGTGTCATCTGCAAACTTGACGATTGAGTTTGAGGCGTGCATGGCCACGCAGTCATGGGTGAACAGGGAGTACAGGAGAGGGCTGAGCACGCACCCTTGTGGGGCCCCACTGTTGAGGATCAATGAAGTGGAGATGTTGTTTCCTACCTTCACCATCTGGGGGTGGCCCATCAGGAAGTCCAGGATCCAATTGCACAGGGCGGGGAGGGTACTATGGTGTTGAATGCTGAGCTGTGGTCAATGAACAGCATTCTGACATTGGTATTCTTCTTGTCCAGATGGGATAGGGCAGTGTGATAGCGATTGCGTCGTTTGTGGACCTACTGGGACGGTTTGAAAATTGAAGTGGGTTTAGGGTGGCAGGTTAGGTGGAGGTGATATGATGGAGGTGATAGTCTCTCAAAGCACTTCATGATGACAGAAGTGAGTGCTACGGGGCGATAGTCATTTTGTTCAGTTATCTTTTCTTGTTGGGTACAGGAACAATGGTGGCCATCTTGAAGCATGTGAGGACAGCACACTGGGATAGGGAGAGATTGAATATGTCCGTAAACACCTGCGCATTCTCTGAGGATGCGGCTAGGGATGCCGTCTTGGCCGGCAGCCTTGCGAGGGTTAACAATTTAAAATGTCTTACTCACATTGGCCACGGAGTTCCTGTATATTGTTACGACTACACCATGAGTCGTTAATCATGCAGCATACACCCCTGCCCTTCCCGGTGGCTGTACCGACTCCGACAACATATCCCGAGAGAGCCATGTTTCCGTGAAACAGAGTATGTTACAATCCCTGATGTCTGTCTGGAAAGCAACCCGTGCCCTAATTTTGTCTACCTTGTTATCTAGAGACTGGACATTGGCGAGTAATATACTCGGAAGCGGTGGGTGGTATGCACRCCTCCGAAGTCTGACCAGAAGGCCGCTCCGTCTACCTCTTCTGCGGCGACGTTGTTTTGGGTCGGCTCTGGAATCAGATCAAATGCCCTGGGTGGTGGTGCAAATAAWGGATCTGCTTCGGGAAAGTCGTATTCCTTGTCGTAAACAYACTAGCTGTGTGACTGTGTAACCATAGTTTGATTATCTGCCGTTAACTTAATCAGATCTATGCCTTGCCTTCTAATGATGCCCTGTTTCCTCCCCMAAAAGATGCCCCTGAATGCCCAGAGAACAGCCACTATGAGGTGTGTGGAAGGGGCTTCCACCTGTGAAGACCCATAATGTCCCTCTATGTGCAAAACCAGTTGTGTGAAGGGCTGTACCTATGACAAGGGCTATGTGCTTAAGTGTGTGCTCAAGTCCCAGTGTGGATGCCTGTACAACGGTCGCTTTGTGAAAGCTAGAGCGTCCTTTTGGGGGGATGAGCAGTGCATTGAGAGGTGTACATGCAATCCATCCAACTTGAAAATGATTTATTTAAAAAAATATATATATATTTAAAAATTCACTTTAATTAACTAGGCAAGTCAATTAAAGAACAAATTCTTATTTACAATGACGGCCTACACCAGACGACGCTTGGCCAATTGTGCGCTGCCCTATGGGACTCCCAATCACGGCCGGTTGTGATACCACCTGGATTCAAACCGGCGTGTCTGTAGTGATACCTCTAGCACTGAGGTGCAGTGCCTTAGACCGCTGCGCCACTCGGGAGCCCAAAATGCAAAAGCACTGGCTGTCCTCTTGAGCAGTAGTGCCAGATAGCTGATGGGAAGTGAGACTGCMCCCTGATGGCCTATTCCACATGCATGGTGTCTGGTGACCCACACTACCGCACCTTCGATGGCCACCATTACAGCTTCCTGGGAACCTGTGTGCGTCAGATGGTTGGCGTTTGCTCCAACAACAAAGCYCTTGAGCACTTTGATGTCCTAGTGCAAAATGACGGCCGTAGTAAAAAAGCGAGCTACAGCACTAAGTTGGTGGAGGTCGTTGTTTATGGACACACCATTATCCTCAGCAAAGAACACAAAGGTTTAGTTCTGGTGMGGTATGCTGGGATATATTTAAGCAACAACGYACRAGGGGGTGTGGTATATGACCAATATACCACGGCTATGGGCAKTTCTTATGCACGATGCAATGCCATATACCACAAACCCCAGAGGTGCATTATTGCTAAAATAAACTGGTTAACCAATGTAAGTAATATAATGTAGAAATATATGTTTTGTCGTACCCGAGCCAATCAGCATTCATTGTTCGAACCACCAGTTTATAATTACTTTTAATCACTGTTTGTTGTAAATAGATATATCTGTATTTCTTCTTTATTCATCCATTCCACCCCATATTCAAACATTCTAAAATGTTTAGATGCTGTAGATGAAGAGATTACCAACCTCCCAGTGAAACTGCTCAAAGGTAAGGTGCAAGTGTACCTGAGTAGTGGCTTTGCAGTGGTTCACACTGACTTGAGTGAAAGTGTCTTTACGACTGGCACTCCACATCATTTGTCACCGTCCCCCACACTTACRCTGGTGTAATGTGTGGCATGTGTGGTAACTACAACCTCAAACTCAACAATGAAATGCAGATGAAGAATTGAATGCAGGTCGCCACACCAGAGGAACTTGGTCASAGCTGGAGCGTTGCAGAGATCCCTGGTTGTGTCCATGGCTGTAAAGACAATAACCATTGTCCTAACTGTGACGTCACGCAGAAATAGAATTTTGAGACCAATTAGTTCTGTGGTAAAATCCCTTCTGCAACTGCCACGCCAAGGTGGATCCCAACATCTTCTTTGATGACTGTGTTTACGATGTATGCCTTAACAATGGCAACAACAACAACACACTATGCAGTAGCCTCCAAATGTACACTGCAGCATGCCAGCAGAAAAGAGCTGTGGTCTTTGCATAGAGGTCCAACTCAACTTCTGCGGTGAGTCAGACATTTCATTTGGATCTTATATCAATATTATTTAATTTTTTTCCCCCCAACATTCATTAATCAAGCTTTCATCAATTCTATTTGACTCCAGAGTTCAAACTCCCTGCGAACAGTCATTATGCCATTTGTGCCAATGGTTGCCCTGCTACTTGTGATTATTGATTATTGGCCTGTTTGCCCGCAACAGCTGTAAGGCTCTGTGTCAGGAAGGATGGGCTTGTGATTTTGGTTTCATTCTCAGTGGAGACCAATGTGTGCCCCTCTCCCAATGTGGTTGTCTTTACAACGATAGATACTACAAAAATGGAGAAGTCTTCCATCCCAATGGACTCTGCCAGGAGGAGCGCACACGCAATGGCAAGGTAGGTTTACATTGGTATTAGTAAAGCATGTCTATGCATTCAGTAAATACTTCAAATGTAGCTAGTTGTATGTGTATTTACATTTTGGATCGATGGATGCATGGTTTAGTTTGTCAATTAAAATATTTGAGCAAAGGAACACATTTTTTTGACCTTGGGTGGCATGTAGCCTAGCCGTTAAGAGCGTTGGGCCAGTAACCAAAAGTGTGCTGCTTCAAATCCCTGAGCAGACTAGGTGAAACATCTGCTGATCCTTGAGCAAGGCACTTAACCCTAATTGCTCTGGATAAGAGTGTCTGCTAAATGACAAAAATATTGATCAAATCAAGTGTTAATCCATACATCCAAACAATACATGTTTTTATGTGAAGGCTATTTTCATGGCTTAATTCAATATTTCTGATGTTATTTATCAGGTGAAGTGTGTGAAGTTCATCTGTGGACCCAATGAGAAGTGTGAGGTGAAGAACGGCGTCAGGGCTTGCCAGCCTGTTGGAAAAGGAGTTGTTCCATCTCAGGCGACCCACATTACAACACCTTTGACAACAGCCCCAATGACTTCCAAGGCAGCTGCAGCTCCACTGCAGCTCAAGGCTGCCATCAAGAGGGCACACACCTCAAGCCCTTCTCTGTGGTGGTGGAGAACGAGAAGTGGTACGGCATGTCAAATAATCCAAAGGTATCCGTGGCCAAGCTTGTGGCTGTAGAAGTCTATCGTAACGCCATGGTTCTAAGGAAGAATCAAGTGGGAATGAAAATGGTTAGTATTTCATTTAACTGGTAGGACAAATGTATACCATTTTTGTGTTTGATTAATGAATATGAGACAATTCCATCATAATTTTAAGATAATAAAAGTAAAACTTTCTAACTAACCTATTGCATATAATTAGGTAAGGCTTGATACTGTCATTGTCATATTTCATGTGTCATTCATCCAGGTAAATGGAATTATGATGAGCCTTCCTGTGAATCTAAACAACGGAGCAGTGAAGGCCTACCAAGAGGGCACCTATGATGTCATCGCAACAGACTTCAGCCTGAGAGTCACCTATGACCTTGTGTACCACGTCATTGTCACTGTCCCCGGCAACTACCGGGACAAGACCTGTGGTCTGTGTGGCAATTTCAACACCAACAAAAATGATGAGTTCTAATGGGAAAATAACCATGGACCTCATGACCTTTGGGGCAGTCTGGAAGATCAGTCTGCCCCAAGTGTGACGCTAAGAAAAAATATATATTTGAGGCTGAGTGTTGTCTCATCACAAACCCTAAAGGTCCTTTCGCCTCCTGCCACAATGTGCTAGACCCCGCCTCTTATTTCGGAGATTGTGTCTATGATGTCTGCTTGTCTGAACTGTAAGGTTCTCTGTGAAAGCATATCAGCGTATATGATCGACTGCCAGAAATTTTGGGTGAACATCTATAACTGGAGAACACCAACCTTCTGTCATAAGTATTCAGTAGTCTGTGGATTGGGACACATTTTTTTTCTTCGGCTTTCTTTTTTCTATATATTCTGTCTGTATATTCTGATTATTGTTGTCAGGACTTTTTCATCAGGTCAAATTCCTGGTACATGCAAATGTATTTGGCGAATAAAGGAGATTTTGATTCCTGCAGTCTGGACTATTGAGTGTTAAGGCTGTACACAATATTGCATGTCTAATCACGTAATCGATTCCTCTGCAGTCCTGGACTGTCCTGCCAACAGCCACTACCAGAGCTGCTCTAAGATCTGTGCCACCCCATGGCCCAGCCACTCTGACATTATCACCTCCCCCACCACCTGTGCCGAGGGTTGTGCATGCAATGCAGACTACTACTTCAACGGAACAGGCTTAAGTGGGACTTGTGCAGCTGTTACCACAAAGGACACACCAACAAGGTGGGGTTTACCTAGAACATACACAAACAATGTGTTGTGTTTACATTACACCAGAAGAATATGTACCACCAATACACATTATTGTCAGGTATATAATTCAGAAAATACGTGTATACTGTAATGTACAGTAGTTTATCGTAAGTGTTTAGTCCAAGAAGTTATTATTCAATGTAAATTCATAGATATACTGTATGTCCCTATATTATAAGAACTTCCTCCTTATAACGATGCCACAATAACAATGTACTGTACCTATTTCTCTCCCTCAGATTGGTGAGTCTGTGTTGTCAGAGGATTGCCAGGAGCTCTGTACCTGTACTGCCTCTGGTGAAGTGTGAGGTGACCGAGTGCAAAGCTGACGAGAGATGCCAGGTCAAGAATGGTCACCGGGGCTGCCATCTCAAAAAGTGTTTGATGGAGACTGATGGCGCCTTCACACTGTTCAATGGAAGTGGTGGCGAAATAACAGCCATGGGGGCCTAATAGATTATGAAAAGTCTCTGGTGGAAGAGTGGTTCAGAGTGGTGGTGAAGTTGCAGGCCTGTGGGAAGACTGGCTTCAAGAGCGTTGTTGCTGTGTAACGTCTACTTTAATGGACCTGATCATCACTGTCAACAGCAAGCATGAAACTTGGGTGAGTTCATAGATGACTGTATATTATTTATAGATTATTAAAGGTTGTTTTAGGATGACACCAGTTCCCTTCGGTATCTAGGATTGTGAGATTGTATACTTTCCATCCAATGTTGTTCACAGATCAACGGGAATAAGGTGACTACCCGCCTGCTGAGTAATGAGGTCTCAGTGAAGGTTCTCACAAGACTGATGATTGAGAGGATGTCAGGCCTTCAGGTGTCATGCAGCCCTCTCAGGAGGTCACAGTGACAGTGAGTGCCTACATGGCTGACAAAGGTGTGTGGAGCTTGTGGAAGACTGGATTCTTCAGGAGACAGTAGTCTCCACCTGACTATGCAGGAAATACAATGCACGGCATTATCGCACCGGCCTTTTCCACCTGCAGGTGGGTTATCGATCTGAAACTGAATTAAAATCTGAAAAGCAATCAATAACATTGAAGTTGTGAAATGGATGCTTAATTTGGGGTAAAGCTACCTCAGTTTTATGCTCTTTGACCCTTTACAGAAAATCACATGATTTCACGTGGAAAATCACTTGAAATGTATGTTTTTCCGTAAGGCTACAGTATGTGAATTTCTCTCTCCAAGCGTTGTGATTACCATTTTGCTTCCTCGCTGTGGGCCTCAATTTCATTCTGTGTGGTGACAAAGTGATAAATGCAGTGCTCTTAGTTCTCATCTTAAGAAATTGTGTATCTTGTTTCAGTGGTGGCCTGTGAACACCTTGGACCGTTCTTTCATCCACAAGACAATTTAAAGGGGAACTGAACAGCATTTTAGCAACCTGAAATCTGTTCACATACACCCCAGCACGTACAGTGGCAAGAAAAGTATGAACCTTGGAATTCCTGGATTTCTGCATAAATGTCATCAAATTTGTTCTGATCTTCATCTTAGTTACACCAATAGACAATACAGTGTGCTTAAACTAATAACCAACAATAATTGTATTTTCTTGTCCATTTGAATACATAATTTAACATCCACAGTGTAGGTTGGAAAAAGTATGTGAACCCTAGGCTAATGACTTTCCAAAAGATATTGGAGTCAGGAGTCAGCTAACTGGAGTCAATCAATGAGACGAGATTGGAGGTGTTGTTAGAGCTTAGAGCTCCTGCCCTGTAAAAATACTCACTTTAGTTTGCTATTCACAAGAAGCATTGCCTGATGTGAACCATGCTCTAACGAAAGAGATCTCAGAAGAACTAATATTAAGAATTGTTGACTGGAAAGGGTTACAAAAGTATCTCTAAAAGTCTTGATGTTCATCAGTCCACGGTAAGTCAAATTGTCTATAAATGGAGAAAGTTTAGCACTGTTGCTACTCTCCCTAGGAGTGGCCGTCCTGCAAAGATGACTGCAAGAGCACAGTGCAGAATGCTCAATGAGGTTAGAATAATCCTAGAGCGTCAGCTAAAGACTTACAGAAATCTAACATCTCTGTTGATGAGTCTACGATACGTAAAAACACTAAACGATACTCTACGATATGTAAAACACTTGGGGTGGCAGGTAGCCTAGTGGTTAGAGCGTTAGAATCGTAACGAAAGGTTGCAAGATCGAATCCCTGAGCTGACGAGGTAAAAATCTGTCGTTCTGCCCCAAAACTAGGTAGTTAACCCACTGTTTCTAGGCTGTCGTCGAAAATAAGAATTTTTCTTAACTGACTTGCCTAGTTAAATAAAGGTAAAATAAAATGTAAAAAATTAAACAATAATAGTGTTCATGGGTAGACACCACGGGAGAAAGCCACTGTTTGTCCAAAAACATTGCTGCACGTCTGAAGTTTGCAAAAGAGCACCTGGCTGTTCCACAGCGCTTCTGGCAAAATATTCTGTGGACAGATTAAACTAAAGTTGACTTGTTTGGAAGGAACACACACAACAACTACAGTGGGGAGAACAAGTATTTGATACACTGCCGATTTTGCAGGTTTTCCTACTTACAAAGCATGTAGAGGTCTGTCATTTTTTATCATAGGTACACTTCAACTGTGAAGACGGAATCTAAAACAAAAATCCAGAAAATCACATTGTATGATTTTTAAATAATTAATTTGCATTTTATTGCATGACATAAGTATTTGATCACCTACCAACCAGTAAGAATTCCGGCTCTCACAGACTGTTAGTTTTTCTTTAAGAAGCCCTCCTGTTCTCCACTCATATCCTGTATTAACTGCACCTGTTTGAACTCGTTACCTGTATAAAAGAACCTGTCCACACACTCAATCAACAGATTCCAACCTCTCCAACAATGGCCAAGACCAGAGAGCTGTGTAAGGACATCAGGGATAAAATGTAGACCTGCACAAGGCTGGGATGGGCTACAGGACAATAGGCAAGCAGCTTGGTGAGAAGGAAACACTGTTGGCGCAATTATTAGAAAATGGAAGAAGTTCAAGATGACGGTCATCACCCTCGGTCTGGGCTCCATGCAAGATTTCACCTCGTGGGGCATCAATGATCATGAGGAAGGTGAGGGATCAGCCCAGAACTACACGGCAGGACCTGGTCAATGACCTGAAGAGAGCTGGGACCACAGTCTCAAAGAAAACATTAGTAACACACTACGCCGTCATGGATTAAATCCTGCAGCGCACGCAAGGTCCCCTGCTTAAGCCAGTGCATGTCCAGGCCCGTCTGAAGTTTGCCAATGACCATCTGGATGATCCAGAGGAGGAATGGGAGAAGGTCATGTGGTCTGATGAGACAAAAATAGAGCTTTTTGGTCTAACTCCACTCGCCGTGTTTGGAGGAAGAAGAAGTATGAGTACAACCCCAAGAACACATCCAACCATGAAGCATGGAGGTGGAAACATCATTCTTTGGGGATGCTTTTCTGCAAAGGGGACAGGACGACTGCACCGTATTGAGGGGAGATGGATGGGGCCATGTATCGCGAGATCTTGGCCAACAACCTCCTTCCCTCAGTAAGAGCATTGAAGATGGGTCGTGGCTGGGTCTTCCAGCATGACAACGACACGAAGCACACAGCCATGGCAACTAAGGAGTGGCTCCGTAAGAAGCATCCAAGGTCCTGGAGTGGCCTAGCCAGTCTCCAGACCTGAACCCAATAGAAAATTTTGGAGGGAGCTGAAAGTCCGTATTGCCCAGCGACAGCCCCGAAACCTGAAGGATCTGGAGAAGATCTTTACATTTACATTTAAGTCATTTAGCAGACGCTCTTATCCAGAGCGACTTACAAATTGGTGCATTCACCTTATGATATCCAGTGGAACAACCACTTTACAATAGTGCATCTAACTCTTTTAAGGGGGGGGGTTAGAAGGATTACTTTATCCTATCCTAGGTATTCCTTAAAGAGGTGGGGTTTCAGGTGTCTCCGGAAGGTGGTGATTGACTCCGCTAACCTGGCGTCGTGAGGGAGTTTGTTCCACCATTGGGGTGCCAGAGCAGCGAACAGTTTTGACTGGGCTGAGCGGGAACTGTACTTCCTCAGAGGTAGGGAGGCGAGATCTGTAGGAGATCTGTAGGGAGGAGTGGGCCAAAATCCCTGCTGCAGTGTGTGCAAACCTAGTCAAGAACTACAGGAAACGTATGATCTCTGTAATTGCAAACAAAGGTTTCTGTACCAAATATTAAGTTCTGCTTTTCTGATGTATCAAATACTTATGTCATGCAATAAAATGCAAATTAATTACTTAAAAATCATACAATGTGATTTTCTGGATTTTTTGTTTTAAATTCCGTCTCTCATAGTTGAAGGTGTACCTATGATAAAAATTACAGACCTCTACATGCTTTGTAAGTAGGAAAACCTGCAAAATCGGCAGTGTATCAAATACTTGTTCTCCCCACTGTATGTGTGGAGAAAAAAAAGGCACAGCACACCAACATCAAAACCTCATGGCAACTGTAAAGTATGGGTGAGGAGCCTCATGGTTTGGGCTGCTTTGCTGCCTCAGGCCTGGACAGCTTGCTGTCACTGATGAAAAATTAATTCCAAGTTTATCAAGATATTTTGCAGGAGAATATAGGGCTATCTGTCCGCCAATTGAAGCTCAACAGAAGTTGGGTGATTTAACAGGACAACGACCCAAAACAGAAGTAAATCAACAACAGAATGACTTCAACAGAAGAAAATACATCTTCTGGAGTGGCCCAGTCAGAGTCCTGACCTCAACCCGAATGAGATGCTGTGGCATGACCTTGAGAGCGGTTCACACCAGACATCCTAAGAATATTGAATGACTGAAACAATTTTGTAAGATGAATGGTCCAAAATTCCTCCTGACCGTTGTGCAGGTCTGATCCGCAGCTAACAGAAAAACATTTGGTTTGAGGTTATTGCTGCCACAGGAGGGTCAACCAGTTATTAAATCCAAGGGTTCACATACTTTTYCCACCCTACACTRTGAATGTTTACACGGTGTGCTCAATAAAGACATGAAAATGTATAATTGTTTGTGTGTTATTMGTTTGAGCAGACTGTGTTTGTCTATTTTTGTGACTAAGATGAAGATCAGATCAAATTTTATGACCAATTTATGCAGAAATCCAGGTAATTCCAAAGGGTTCACATACTTTTTCTTGCCACTGTAGATATGTTCATTTTCACGTTTTCATAAATTCTTAGAATGTTTGAGAATTACGTATACAAAGACATTTGTGAAAATTCTATAGTAAAAGAGAGTGGGAAAGCGGCTGTGAGTTAGGACAGTTAATAAACACAGCAGTAAATAAAACATCTGCTTCTACTCAGACCGGTGCACCACAGCCAACCAGGGCTACAATAGGCCTTTATGCAAACAARCCATTTGCCACACAGGCCTGMCATCATTCACTTAACTGGACTGACATATGTATATACTGTACTCTATACCATCTACTGCATCTGCCTATGCTCTGTACCATCACTCATTCATTTTTCTTTATGTACATATTCTTTATCCCGTTACTCTTGTGTGTATAAGGTAGTAGTTGGGGAATTGTTAGGTTAGATTACTCGTTGGTTATTACTGCATTGTCGGGAACTAGAAGCACAAGCATTTCGCTACACTCTAACATCTGCTAACCATGTGTATGTGACAAATAACATTTGATTTGATTTGGACTGTGTGTTTACAGGCAGTTGCAACAGCGCAACTTTAGATTATTAGAATGCATTTGCCAAAAGCCACTTGAATAGATTTCTGCAAATATGTCTATCACGGGAGTCCTCTTACAGTCCTATTGACCTAACAACCATGAAAAGGTAGGCTCTCTCTCTGTTATGCACATCAACAACTAATGCTAGCCAGAGAAAGATGAACTAAAATCTAACTAAGAACATTAGATAAACCCTCTTAAGCTTTTTCAACTAGTTGGCCGTCAAAACTAGTTGGCCGATGGGGAATTGTAGCCTACTCATCCTTCTGCAGCTTGCCTGCACCCAAGCTAACTGGCTAAAGTTGGCTAACTAGCTACTCCCAGACACAAATGAGAGAACATCTCACTCTGACCATTTTACTCGCCCTAGCAGAGTTGGTTAGCTAGGCTGTTTGCATGTTATCTAGAGCGTTCATGACTTACTTTTTTTGCCTACATTTACTGACACCAGTAATATTCAGYAGGTGTTGCGCGTTCGTAAATTCATCAGTTATTCTACACACTGGAACACTCAGATGAGAGTGCTCTAAAATTGGAGTAGATAGCCAGAATGAATTTGTGAACACAAGAGATACGCTAACAAGATAAGTCGTTCAAGTTCTTGCTAGCTAACCAAATGACACCTACATCTCTAGCTGTGTATAGCCACCGAAAAATGATATGAGGGGAAAAAGTCAGTCACTCACTCACTTCTCCAATGACATGACATCCTTCTAGCAGCTAGCTAGCTAACGTTAGGCTCCGTGTTTTTAGCTTGCTACATAAATAGATACGCTGGCCTATTAGCCATGTTATGACTGACTTGTGATCATTGCCCTTGCTAGTTTGATTGTATTGACATTCCCACCCTGAGTTACATTCGTTTGTTTTTGTCCAAAATATTGAGTTATTGTAACTGAAACAGTGCATTCCGAATGGAGGCAGCAAACAATATACCAGGCCAGCAGTGATTTACAACCTGATATTTTTGGAACTACCAAGAAATGTATTGGTGAATTATATGAATCATGCATTGAACTCTCCATCTATTCTGCCAACAATGCCTTCGTGTACGTCATGGAAAGTTGAGTCAAATAGAATCTTTAAAACCTATTATAAAGTTGTTTTTTGTAGCATAAACTGGGAATTTTATATGTTTTACTGATATTATGATTGTCTGTTTGTCAGTTCCACTTTAACTASACAGATTAATCTGCATCTGATAGAGAATCAGTCTTTAAATCTATTCTTACCAAACAATTACATTTTGTGAAATTATTCTGTAAAAAACAAACATTAAAATGTCTACAACAAAAGCATCATAAATTAATATAGTCTCTCTATTGTACTTCTCCAGATGATAATTCATTCCATGGTCTTTTAATATGTTCTGCATAGGGGATTACATTAGACAGGTTATAGAAAATAGTTGATTATGTACAGTGCATTAGGAAAGTATTCAGACCCCTTCCCTTTTTCAACATTTTGTATGTTACAGGCATATTCTAAAATTGATTATAAATATTTATAAAAATCCTCATCAATCTACACATAATACCCCATAATGACAAAGCGAAAACAGGTTTTTAGAATTTGGGGGAAAAACAGAATTGACATATTTACATACCTTATTTACATATTCAGACTTGAAATTGAGCTCAAGTGCATCCTGTTTCCATTGATCATCCTTGASATGTATCTACAACTTGACTGGAGTCTACCTTTGGTAAATTCAATTGATTGAACATGATTTGGAAAGGSACAAACCTGTCTATATAAGGTCCCACAGTTGACAGTGCATGTCAGAGCAAAAACCAAGCCATGTGGTCAAAGGAATTGTCCGTAGAGCTCCGAGACAGAATTGGGTCGAAGCACAGATCTGGGGAAGKGTACCAAAACATTTCTGCAGCATTGAAGGTCCCCAAGAACACAGTGGCCTCCATTAYTTTTAAATGGAAGAAATTTGGAACCACCAGGACTCTTCCTAGAGCTGGCCGCCCAGCCAAACTGACCAATTGGGGGMGAAGGGCCTTGGTCAGAAAGACCTGAAAATATCTGTGCAGCGAAGCTCCCCATCTAACCTGACAGAGCTTGAGAGGATCTGCAGAGAACAATGGGAGAAACTCTCCAAATACAGGTGTGCCAAGCTTGTAGCGTCATACCCAAGAAGACTCAAGGCTATAATCGCTGCCATAGGTGCTTCAACAAAGTAGTGAGTATAGGGTCTGAATACTTATGTAAATGTGATATCAGTTTTTTWTTTTTWATAAATTTGCTAACATTTCTTAAACCTGTTTTTGTTCTGCCATTATRGGGTTTTGTGTGTAGCTTGATGAGGGAAAAATGATGTAATCAATTTTAGAATAAGGCTGTTACCCAGGTGGTGAAGGTAGGAAACAACACCTCCACTTCGCTGATCCTCAGCACTGGGGCCCCACAAGGATGCTTGCTCAGCCCCTCCTGTACTCCATGTTCACCCATGACTGCGTGGCCACGCACGCCTCCAACTCAATCATCAAGTTTATAGACGACACAACAGTAGTAGGCCTGATTACCAACAGTCACGAGACAGCCTACAGGGAGAAGTTGAGGACCCTGGGAGTGTGGTGCCAGGAAAACAACTTCTCACCCAAAGTCAACAAAACAAAGGAGCTGATCATGGACGTCAGGAAACAGCAGAGGGAGCACCCCTCTATCCACATCAACAGGACCGCAGTGGAGAAAGTGGAAAGCTTCAAGTTCCACGGCGTACACATCACTGACAAACTGACATGGCACATCCACACAAACAACCTCAGGAGGCTAAAGAAATGTGTCTTGGCACCTAAAACCCTCACAAACGTTTACAGATGCACAATTGAGAGCATCCTGTTGGGCTGTATCATCGCCTGGTACGGCAACAGCACCACCCGCAACGGCAGGGCTTTCCAGATGGTGGTGCGGTCTGCACAACGCATCATCGGGGGCAAACTACCTGCCCTCCAGGACACCTACAGCACCCGATGTCACAGGAGGCCAAAAAGATCATCAAGGACAACAACCACCCAAGCCACTGCCTGTTCACCTCGYTATCATCCAGAAGGCGAGGTCAGTACAGGTGCATTAAAGCTTGGACCGAGAGACTGAAAAACAGCTTCTATCTCAAGGCCATCAGACTGTTAAATAGCCATCACTAGCACATTCGAGGCTGCTGCCTATATACATAGACTTGAAATCATCACCCTGCCACTTTAATAATGGAACACTAGTAACTTTAATAATGTTTAAATATTTTGCGTTATTCATCTCATATGTAAATACTGTATTCTATCCTAGTCTGCTGTAACTTAGTCTATGCCGCTCTGACATGGCTCACCCAAATATTTAGATATTCTTAATTCCATTCCTTTACTTTAGATTTGTGTGTATTGTGTGTATTGTTGTGAAATTGTTAGATATTACTRCACTATTGGAGCTAGAAACACAAGCATTTTGCTACAACCGCAGTAGCATCTGCTAAACATGTGTATGTGACAAATAAAATKKGATTTMATTTTTACTTAACAAAATGTGGAAAAAGTCAAGGGGCCTGAATACTTTCCGAATTCACTGTACACCAGGGATGAAGAACTTGGATGGGGGTGGGGGCCACAAAAAATCTGAACTCCTCATGAGGGGCCGCAGTTGTTCGCGGTTCTAGGTGCCCACGTGTACCAAAAAATGACAGCTGTGCCATATAGATTGCAAAATAGTTGGGAAGAGATTTCCGATTTACCGATTCCATGGCACATGGTAACTGATACACAAAACAAAGCTGGAAAGCTGGATTCAAAACTTTGAGTTATTAAATTTCAACTATTATACAAAATTCTTGCAACCAATAGAATGTTATATATATATATATATATATATATATATATGGGGGTTACAACCATCCCAGCTCTGCAGATTTTGCTGCGAATAGATAGAATAATTTAGATAATCTGTTTTGGTACTGTCCATATGTAGTTTGTTTTTGGTCACAGGTTCAGGAATAGCTGAAGAATTGCAACATTTGCCTGGAGCCTGCTGGGTGGCTATCGAAGTCAGCCTGCAGGCACCCGCCCCAAGGAGTCGCTAGAGCGCGATGAGCCAAGTAAAGCCCCCTCGGCCAAACCCTCCCCTAACCCGGACAACTCTGGGCCAATTGTGCGCCGCCCTATGGGACTCACGGTCACGGCCGGTAATATATATATATATATACTACCGTTCAAAAGTTTGGGGTCACTGAGACATTTCCTTGTTTTTTGAAAGGAAAGCAAATTTTTTGTGCATGAAAGTAATATCAAATTGATCAGAAATACAGTGTAGACATTGTTAATGTTGTAAATGACTATTGTAGCTGGAAACGGCAGATTATTTTTTTATGGAATATCTACATAGGCGTACAGAGGTCCATTCTCAGCAACCATCACTCCTGTATTCCAATGGCATGTTGTGTTAGCTAATCCAAGTTTATCATTTTAAAACGCTAATTGATCATTAGAAAACCCTTTTGCAATCATGTTAGCACAGCTGAAAACTGTTGTGCTTATTAAAGAAGCAATACAACTGGTCTTCTTTAGGCTAGTTGAGTATCTGGAGCATCAACATTTGTGGGTTCGATTACAGGCTCAAAATGGCCAGAAACAAAGAACTTTCTTCTGAAACTCGTCAGTCTATTCTTGTTCTGAGAAATGAATGCTATTCCATGCGGGAAATTGCCAAGAAACGATTGCCAAGATCTCGTACAACGCTGTGTACTACTCCCTTCACAGAACAGCGCAAACGGTCTCTAACCAGAATAGAAAGAGGAGTGGGATGCCCCGGTACACAACTGAGCAAGAGGACAAGTACATTAGTGTCTAGTTTGAGAAACAGACGCCTCACAAGTCCTCAACTGGCAGCTTCATTAAATAGTACCTGCAAAACACTAGTCTCAACRTCAACAGTGAAGAGGTGACTCCGGGATGCTGGCCTTCTAGGCAGAGTTACTTTGTCCAGTGTCTGTGTTCTATTGCCCATCTTAATCTTTTATTTTTATTGGCCAGTCTGAGATATGGCTTTTTTCTTTGCAACTCTGCCTGGAAGGCCAGCATCCCGGAGTTGCCTCTTTGCTGTTGATGTTGAGACCAGTGTTGGGACAAAAAATGACATTTCTAAGTGATCCCAAACTTTTGAGCGGTAGTGTGTAATTTATAAATTTGCAAACATTTCTAAAAGCCATTTTTCTTTGTCGTTATTGGGTATTGTGTGTTGATTGATGAGAAAATATTGAATCCATTTTAGAATAWGGCTGTAACGTAACAAAATGTGGAAAAAGAGAAGGGGTCTGAATACTTTCTGAATGCACTGTACACGTTTATGAATGGATATTTCATTGTAATTTTTATTAACAAGAATGCATATTCGGAATGATACTTTTCAGTATAATTTAGATAGCAAATTACATGGAGATAATATATATATATATTTTTTTTAGCTTTATTTAACTAGGCAAGTCAGTTAAGAACAATTTCTTATTTACAATGATGGCCTATCCGGGCCAAACCCTAACCCGGACAACACTGGGCCAATTGTGCACCGCCCTATGGGACTCCCAATTACGGCCGGTAGTGATACAGCCTGGAATTGAACCAGGGTCAGTGGTGACTGCGCCACTCGGGAGCCCTTTCTATTACATAGTAAATATTTAACATCTAATTTCTAACCTATAATGAGATAAGCATTTGGTTGACTTGATTACCATTGAAATGATTTGTCCATTCCAAATCACTTTCTGGAATTGTTTTAAAAATATGAGGCYAGGGTTTGGCAGAAAATGGCATTCCTTCTACACATATTTGAATTACTGTTTGTTACAAATCATTGATGAATGATCATAGGGATTTAAGGAATATGTATTTTTGCTGGGATTCTCCAATAGCAGTGTTCTTCAGTTGTCTCACATATCACTGTAAAAGAGAAGGGGAGAGATGTTGTGAGTGCATATCAATTCCTTCTCCACTGGAACCTATCATGTAAGTACGAAGGCTAACACCTGCTGTTATGTTTTCAAAAGACACTGTGGACTTTAACTTTCAATCCCTCATTAAGTTAAAATCACAAGTTTCAAGTCCAATACCCTACAAACACCATTATTTGACACAGTCTCATATATTGGTGGTTAGGTTCACAATCATATGACATTATGGTGAAGTGGCTCACCATTGGAGGAAGTCAGAGGCTACTTACTCAGTCATGTACCCCTGCATTAAGTGACGGGATAGGATAACATCCCCGTAGACCATCCTTGACCTGACAGCTCTCTTCGCTCTGGCACACCATAGACTGTGACAGAACAACTCCAGATTTTTGGCAGATGTGGACCGCAAAGCAGTTGTCCGAAATCAGGGATTCCCCTATCTAAAAAAAACATCACAGACGCATATTAGTGAGACTTTTACACATCCAAATTTGAGTCACAGACAGCTCTCCAAAATACATAGCTCTTAATTTCATGGCCAGGTTCAGTTCCAGCTGAAAATGTCAAATCATTTTTCACATATTTCAAATAATGCTTAAAGTATGCTTTTAGAATCCAGCTTGCAGTGCCCCCTACCTTAAGGGTGTGTCCACCAGTATAGCAGCTGCACTGGTCCCAGCTAACACAGCCAGTACCATTGAAGTAGAAGTCTTTGTCGCAGGCACAWCCCTCAACACAGGTGGTGGGACAGTTGATGGTGTCAGAGAGGCCGGGACATGGAGTTGCACAGGTTTCAGCACAGGTTTKGTAGTGGCTGTTGGCAGGACAGGAGAACGCTGTGGACATATGAGAAAATAACTATTGTTTAGTCCTTTTGCATGAACATTACTTTTAGTTATGACTTTAAATATTAGGTTATCTGAATGTGAAACCCGAAAGAAAGTTATGTTGGACTGATTTGCAGAGTCAACCTGGACTCGGGTAGACGTAACATAGGAAACAAAAAWAAGGGACACTCAATTTAGTACGTTTGGTATGGTATGTATTCATTTGTGGATGTCCACCACCCATTTCGTATGATATGTTACGAATTACAATTCGCATGATATTTTGCGAACTGCAATTCATACATTATGTTAAGAATTTGCAATACATATGATATGTTAYAAATTCCAATTTGTCATGGCTAAGGTTAGCTAGGTGGCTAATGTTAGCTTAGCTAGGAGTTAAGGTTAGGGCTAGGAGTAGGAGTTAGGTTAAAGGGTTAAGGTTAGTGGAAGGGTTAGCTAACATGCTAAGTAGTTGCAAAGTAGCTCAAAAGTAGTAAGTACTGGCAAAGTTGCTAATTAGCTAAAATGCTAAAGTTTTCTGTGATGAGAATSTCAGGGGTTCACCTTGGGGTCATGATAGGGGCTGTACCAAATGTTTGATGTATTATAATAATTGATTATGCTTATGTTGTATTAATAGAAGGGGAGGGGTTATAAGACCCCTCCCTCCKTACATTTATAGGGTCCTAGACTACAGATTAACAATATATATATTCATTATGAAGGTTWAATATTGTTCCACAGTCTTTTCTAATCTCTGCATYTTATAAAKAAACTGTYTGAGAAATGTGTGACTGTTAAGACTGAACTCTGCAGGGGAGTGTAAGAGATAAGAGACTAGTCAGACATTCCACTATAAATCAACTTGGACATTTACTGCTAAGCTTTTAGATAACACTAAAACTCTTGTTTATATAGCTGTGCAGGCATGGTTTTGGTCTCATGAGTAGAAGGTAATGACGTAGGCAGTTACATCACAGGGGGTTGACTACAAGCATGATAAAAGCAACTTGGGACCTTTTCTATTTTGCAGAACTTACTCGGAAACATGCATGCTATGTTCCTGTTAACTTCTGTCTGCAATTGCATTAATAAAGGTTTTTGAATGATTTAATTAAAGATATTGTCACAATGCTAATTTCACCAATGAGCCAATGATTGACAAGGAACAAGGAACGAACTCCAACAAGAACACGCATGCTAGACGTTCGCGTTATACGCCCACCCATCTAACCCAACCAACCACCGTCCTTTTGTTTTTGCCTTAAATAACCTYCTTTCTTATGGTACGTTTGGTATGGTTGGGGCGGCAGGTAGCCTAGTGGTTAGAGCATTGGACTAGTAACTGAAAAGTTGCAAGATCGAATCCCTGAGCTGACAAGGTAAAAGTCTGTCGTTCTGGCCCCTGAACAAGGCAGTTAACCCACTGTTCCTAGGCCGTCATTGAAAATAAGAACTTTTAAATGGTTACATATCATACAAATTTGAGTGTCCTGGATTTTCCTTTACTATGTTACGTCTACCATATGAGACCAGCCTGAGAGAGTTGTAGAACATTTGGTGTAGTGTCAGAAAACCCCCTAAACTACTCACGGCAAAAGGTTGGTGATCTCCAGCTTTCGATCTTTACACCAAAGTCCTGACAGTCTAACATGTAAGCAGCAACACTGTGGCAAAGCATTTTATGATCTCCCTCAGCCRTACAGACATCAAAGAGGCAGTCTCTGAAGTAAGAGGCTGGGTCTATCTCATGGTGGCAGGCGGCAAAGGGTCCTTTAGGATCCGTAATGATACCACAGTCAGCACCAAACACTGCTTTCTTCTTAGAGTTACACTTGGGACAGARGTCTCCGCTGCAACCGTCCTCACACACCACCCCAGGCATGCTGACCTTCCAGGCCGCCCCAAAAGAGTTCACGTTTTTGTCCATCTGTCCACCAGGTAGCAGGAACTCATCATTCTTGTTACCATTGAAATTGCCACACAGACCACAGGTCTTGCCTCTGTAGTTGCCAGGGACGGTGATGGTGACGTGGTACACAAGGTCATAGGTAACTCTTAGGCCGAAGTCTGTCAATATGACATCATTCGAGCCGTCCTGATAAATCTGCACTGCACCGTTGTTTAGGCTCAGTGGGAGGTTAGTCAGGACGCCGTTCACCTAGGGAAGACATGTTGCATTTGATTCTCACTCACTTCTGGGCTGCAATTAAACTCAATCTGAGTGATTTTTTTTTTTTGTATGGATGTGTCAGTCATCAATATGAATGACACTTAAAAAAAAAAAGATCATTAATGGAACACAGACACATGATTAAAAATAATCATATACATACCATGATCATTCCGATTTGGTTCCTGCGTAGAATTAGAATTTTACCATAGACTTCTACAGCCAAAAGCTTGGCAACGGACACTTTTGGAGCTGATGACAKAGCATACCACTTCTCGTTCTCCACCACCACAGAGAAGGGGTTGAGGTGTGTGCCTTCCAGATGGCAGCCTTTAGCTGCAGTGTAGGTGCAGGTGCCTTGGAAGTCATAGGTGCYGTTGTCAAAGGTGTTGTAATGTGGGTCGCCTGAGATGGAACAAACTCCTTTTCCAACAGGCTGGCAAGCCCTGACGCCGTTCTTCACCTCACACTTCTCATTGGGTCCACAGGAAAAGTTCTGACACTTCATCTAAAAATAACAGTTCAATTATTTTGTACACAAGATGTTAATACAAGTTTATAAGGGTTTACAYTCAATTACAGAAAGGTAGGTCCTATTTTTCTGTCATTCATCATCCCTACCGTGCCATTGCATGTGCATTCTTGCTGACAGAGTCCATTGGGGTAGAAGACTTGTCCATTTTTGTAGTATCTTCCTTCGTGGAGACAACCACACTGGGAGAGTTGTACACATTGGTTTCCGCTGAGAAGGAAGCCAGCATCACAGGCACAATCCTCTTTGCACAGAGCTTCACAGCCAGTGGGTGCTGACAGGCTCTGACATGTGGCTGAACAGCCCTGGGCACAAAGCCTATAGTGGCTGTTCGCAGGGCACTGGGCATCTACGAGAATTGACATTTGCAAAATGTCAATGCATAGTCACCATCTAAATGACCTGAAATGTAATTTGTTAAAAAAAAAGCAATCAAACAAACATCCATACCACAGAATTGATCTGTCCTCCAGGAGTAGACTATGGCCCCTTTATCCTGGCAGGCAGCTGTGTAGGCAGTTAGGGTATTGCACTGCATGTTCCTGTTTCCCTGGTACAGACAGACATCATACAGACAGTCTTGGACGAAACCCATGGGTTCCACCTTGGAGTGGCAGTCACGAAAGGGGCCTGTTGGGTCACTGATGAGGCCACAGTACTTGTTTGTCATGTACTGGTCCCTCTGGGTGACGCTACAGTCAGGACAGGGGCCTTTGCAGCCGTTCACACAACCAGGGATCTTTGTTAATCTCCAGCTCTGACCGAACTCCTCTGCAGTGGCAGCCTGCTTCCCATCCTTCATCTGCATGTCGTCCTTTGGATTGTGGTTGTAGTTGCCACACATGCCGCACATTGCACTTGCATAAGTGTCGGGGACGGTGACTGTTGCTACGCTGTTCCAGTCATAGGACACTTTCACCCCAAAGTCAGTTTTGATCACAGCAAACCAACCGCTCTTGTATATGTGCAGTTTATTGAGTTTTACAGGAAGATTCACAAGTTCACCATTCACCTTTGAAGGAAACAAAAAAGTAGAGGAATGGTTCAGTTTACCTCAGTGTTGACTTTTTTAACATATACAGTGCCTTCAAAAAGTACTCACACCCCTTGACTTTTTCCACATTTTGTTGTGTTACAGCCTGAATTTAAAATGGATTAAATAAATATTTGTTATTTAACTAGGCAAGTTAGTTAAGAACAAATTCTTATTTACAATGACTGCCTACACCGGCCAAACCCAGACGACACTGGGCCAATTGTGAACCGCCCTATGGGACTCCCAATCACTGCCAGTTGTGATACAGCCTGGGATAGAACCAGGTTCTGTAGTGACACCTCTAGCACTGAGATGCAGTGCCTTAGACCGCTGCGCCACTAAGTTGCATGGATAGTGAAATAATAGTGTTTAACCTCTAAAAGGCTTCTACTAAGCTAACATATGGAATGTTTTAACATGATTTTTGAGACTATATTTGTATGAACATAACAAGATTCAACAACTGAGACATAAACTGAACAAGTTCCACAGACATGTGACTAACATAAATGGAATAATGTGTCCCTGAACAAAGGGGGGGTCAAAATCAAAAGTAACAGTCAGTATCTGTTGTGKCCACCAGCTGCATTAATCACTGCAGTGCATCTCTTCCTCATGGACTGCACCAGATTTGCCAGTTCTWGCTGTGARATRTTACCCCACTCTTCCACCAAGGAACCTGCAAGTTTCCAGACATTTCTGTGGGGAATGGCCCTAGCCCTCACCCTCCGATCCAACAGGTCCCAGACGTGCTCAATGGGATCTTCGCTGGCCATGGCAGAACACTGACATTCCTGTCTTGCAGGAAATCACACACAGAACGAGCAGTATGGCTGGTGACATTGTCATGCTAGAGGGTCATGTAAGGATGAGCCTGCAGGAAGGGTACCACATGAGGGAGGATGAKGTCTTCCCTGTAACGCACARCGTTGAGATTGCCTGCAATGACAACAAGCTCAATCCGATGATGCTGTGACACACCGCCCCAGACCATGATGGACCCTCCACCTCCAAATCAATCCCGCTCCAGAGTACAGGCCTCGGTGTAACGCTCATTACTTTGACGATAAACGCKAATCYGACCATCACCCCTGGTGAGACAAAACCGCGACTCGTCAGTGAAGAGCACTTTTGCCAGTCCTGTCTGGTCCAGCAACGGTGGGTTTGTGCCCATAGGCTACGTTGTTGCCGGTTATTGTCCTGGCCACCTGCCTTACAACAGGCCTACAACCCTCAGTCCAGCCTCTCTCAGCCTATTGCAGACAGTCTGAGCACTGATGGAGGCATTGTGCATTTCTGGTGTAACTCGGGCAGTTGTTGTTGCCATCCTGTACCTGTCCAGCAGGTGTGATGTTCGGATGTACCGATCCTGTGCAGGTGTTGTTACACGTGGTCTGCCACTGCGAGGACGATCAACTGTCCGCCCTGTTTCCCTGTAGCGCTGTCTTAGGCATGTCACAGTACGGACATTGCAATTTTTTGCGCTGGCAACGTTCTTCAGTCCTCATGCCTCCTTGCAGCATGCCTAAGGCACGTTCACGCAGATGGGCAGGGACCCTGGGCATCTTTCTTTTGGTGTTTTTCAGAGTCAGTAGAAAGGCCTCTTTAGTGTCCTAAGCTTTCATAACTGTGACCTTAATTGCCTACCATCTGTAAGCTGTTAGTGTCTTAACGACCGTTCCACAGGTGCATGTTCATTTATTGCTATGGTTCATTGAACAAGCATGTGAAACAGTGTTTCAATGAAGATCTGTGAAGTTATTTGGATTTTTACGAATTATCTTTGAAAGACAGGGTCCTGAAAAAGGGACGTTTCTTTTTTGGCTGAATTTGTATTGGAGTTGCTTACCAAGGAAACATTGAATGTTCCTGAGTSGCTTAGTTACAGTTTGGACTTATATCGGCTTGAAAATCTATAGCAAGACATGAAAATGGCTGTCTAGCAATGCTCAACATCCAATTTGACAGAGCATGAAGAATTTCAAAAATATGAATGCAATTATTGTACAATCAGGTGTGCAAAGCTCTTAGAGACTTACCCAGAAATACTCACAGCTGTAATCGCTGCCAATGGTAATTCTAACATGTATTGACTCACRCATGTGAATACTTATGTAAATCAGATATTTCTGTACTTCCTTTTCAAGACATTTGCAATAAATTCTAAAAACATGTTTTCACTTTKTCATTATGGGGTACACTATTTAATCAATGTGGAATAAATCAAAGGGTATGAATATTTTCTGAAGGCATTGTAATCAAAACGATACAATTTTTAATTACAGGTAATTTCTTACCATCACAAATCCTGGGTGCTCTTTGCTGATGACAATCGTGTACCCATAGACCTTGACCTCTACCAGCTTGGTGATGGACCCCACCTTTTTATCTCGCCCATCGTTCTGTATGGCAACACTAAAGGGCTCCAGGCTGGTGTCATTGGAGCAGACAATAGCCATCTGATACACACAGGTGCCCTGGAAGTTGTAGAGTTGTCCATCGAAGGTGTGGTAATGTGGATCACCAGACACCATGCATGAGGAAAAGGTTGTAGGGTAGCAGCCTCTTATGCCATCAACCACCTTGCACTGCTGTCCAAGTGGACAACTGGCCACCTGGCTCTCAATTCTCCCACCAGTGGAGCTGCAGTTACAGCGTTTGGTACAGCTCTCATCCCCCCAGAAAGATGTTCCGGCTTCCACATAGTGGCCTTTGTACTGGCAGCCACATTGAGACTTAGGCACACACTTGTTCCCACTGCGCAGGTGGCCCTCGTCACAGGTACAGGCCTCCACACAGCTGGCTTTGCATTTTGAGGGAGAATTTGGGTCTTCACAGGTGGCAGGGCAGGCGTTTCCACAGAACTCATAGTGACTGTGCTCTGGGCATTCAGGCTTGGCTGGGGGGAAAAGACCACAAACCACACTCAGTTTTACAACATTTGAAATGGGAAATAAAGTATTGCAGTCCTTTATGCTCTAATCCTCCTGAAAATGATCAGTTGTCTTTGCAAGTCACTCACGGCAATGGGCAATGCCTCTCCAGTTGTTCACGCTGATCCCAGCCCTCTGGCAGGCATCGGTGTACACTTGCAGGGTGTCACACATGTACGTCTTCATGATCTCGCCCCGACAAAGGTCATACAAGCAGTTCTCATTTAAGATCTTGTAGTCAATGGCGGCATTGCAGTTTTTGAAGGGTCCATTCATTATTTCTGTGAGAAAGGTGCAAAAGATCTCCCTTTCTAAGTGCTTAACCAAGCCGCTCGTACAGTTCTCACATTGGCCTKTGCACTCGTCTCTGCAGTAGGCATCACCTCCCTTGTCTGATACCCTCCAGCTCTTGCCTAGGGCCACAACATTACTGGCAAGGGAGCCACTGGGAGTGGTGAGTTCGTCATCCTGTTTGCCATTAAAGTTGCCGCACATGCCACACACCTTGCCTGCCAGGCTCCTGGGCATAGTCACCACCAGGGACTTCAGCCAATCATACTGCACCATCAGACCAAAGTCTGTCTCCAGGACAACTGAAAATCCACTCTGGGAGAGTTTCAATTTGCCATTGTCTAAGCTGATGGGAAGATTCCATAACTGGAAGTTAACCTGCAATGAAATCAAACCACATTCGACAAATAATTTACACACGGTACATGCAGATACAGTACACCCATATACACCAAACAAAGACAAGGATTGTTGAACAGATAACATAGATAGAAAACTTGTGAATCCACTTACCCGGACAAGACCAAATTCAGAGTTGACAATGTCAATGTTGACTCCGTAAACCTTGACGGTGACCATTCCCACGGAGGTAAGCTGCGAGTTTGCGCGATCCTCCACATTCTTGGCCTGCACCTCAAAGGCTGGGTGGTCCTTGTCAACATGGCAGTTCTTAGTCATGATGTAGGTGCAGTTGCCCATGAAGGTGTAGTAGTGGCCGTCGAACGTGCGGTAGTGGGGGTYGCCCATCGCCCAGCAGGTGCCTATCTTTGGTGGGACAGTAGCTGGTCCTGCAGAGCAGAGTCCTACAAAGTGCTCTAATGGTAAATGTTATGCTCCTCAAAGTGAACAGAAAATCCCTATAATTGATTTGATCTGTCTAGATACCATAATTGTATGTCCTTTGTTCAGCTGTAGCAATTATGCAACATTTTATACTATGCCATTGGTCCTTTACCCTTTGGCACAGATTTGGTAAGCTGAACACTTCTTTTTGTGATAGTCAATAGAACACAATCTCTGTCATTGTGTATTTGCAGGGCTAATATGTACCTTACACACACAGTTTATATTGTAAGTTATCAGTGTCAGCATAGCAAATACCCTTTGTTTTATCTCGAGTGCTMTATWTTCGGCTGGCGTTAAGGCAGCGCTAATGTCAAACGCACATTGGTTTGCAATTTCATCATGTAAAAACAGGCTCACTGGCATTTTCCAGCCCTAACGCGAGGTTTGACTGTCTTATACAGTGGGGGGGGAAAGTATTTAGTCAGCCACCAATTGTACAAGTTCTCCCACTTAAAAAGATGAGAGAGGCCTGTAATTTTCATCATAGGTACACTTCAACTATGACAGACAAAATGAGAAGAAAAAAATCCAGAAAATGACNCAAATACTTATTTTCCACCATAATTTGCAAATAAATTCATAAAAAATCCTACAATGTGATTTTCTGGATTTTTTTTCCTCATTTTGTCTGTCATAGTTGAAGTGTACCTATGATGAAAATTACAGGCCTCTCTCATCTTTTTAAGTGGGAGAACTTGCACAATTGGTGGCTGACTAAATACTTTTTTGCCCCACTGTACATTGCATTCGGAAAGTATTCAGACCCCTTGATTTTTTCCACATTTTGTTACGTTACAGCCTTATTTTTTTCCTAGTCAGTCTATACAAAATACCCCATAATGGCCAAGCAAAACAGGTTTTTAGACATATTGCATATTTATTAAAAAGAAAAAACATAAGTATTCAGACCCTTTGCTATGAGACCCAAAATTGAACTCAGGCGCATCCTGTTTGTGAAGGATGGTTTTGTTCTCTTTTAACATAAATATATGCCTTATAGAAAAAGGACATGTTAATCACAAAACATAGCGTGACTGCAGAAAAGTTGTTAATCTAGGGTGTCGACTGTGCAAACCACAAGGTTGAGACAAGATGGAAAAATGCTGAATAACAAGAAGACAGAAACTGAGGAATGTGTAGGAAAAATGCTGAATAACAAGAAAACAGGAACTGAGGAATGTGTAGAAACCAACAAATCAGCTCAATCTTCACAAACAACATTCCGGACATTTGAATCCTGAGTGCTGTGTCTGGGCACCACCGATAGGCTAGCAAGTTTAAACCACGCTAAGCCTCTACTGTGACAGGCCAACTCTAAAGTTGGAACTACCTCTGTCACAGTATAAAAGAAGATGTCTGTACTATTTCAGTCAGTTCTCTGCTTTACCCTGCGTGGTGATACAGTGAACCCGTATATACGAAAATTGCATTTACCATTCTGAGCTTATGTTAAATAAAAATACTTAAAGTATATTCGGTGACTTTGAATCACATTTTATCCTGATACCAGATTTGATTGACGCAACCTTTGACATGTTTCCATTGATYATCCTTGAGATGCTTCTACAGCTTGATTGGGGCTCTGAATACTTTCCGAATGCACTGTATCAGCTCACTTAAGTTCAGATGGGCTGGGTTGAAATATTTGAGGTGTGTCCTTAAAAACATGATCCAAGTGCTAATTTCAGGCAGCGCTGATAGGGATATTTAAGAYCAACGAAAAGCTGGTTTWAGTGGTAACGCAATTGGCTATGGTATGAATTTTGACAGGGGGAACGCAGCTTATCCTGCCGTGACGCACACTGTCCTTATGTGCATAGAACAAGAGTAGCCTAATGTGCTTTTGGTTCCTGTATACTTCATATTTAGAAACATGAAAAAGTTATGTTTTTTTTCCCATTTCGTTACATTTTATTAAAGACCAAGCACAGCCTCCCCTCTTCTCAATTAAGTTTTTTTTGTTGTTTGCCAAATGCAATCGCAAAGTGGTCAAGACTGTCAAAAAAGGGTTTGGCTCCTGAGACCCCTTGGAAATAAATCTTAATCACCAAAGMTTTATTAAAATATCAAGTTTTAAAAGAGTAAAACAATGAGCTGACATTACCTTTTTATCTTTGCATTGTAKTCAGGCCCACATTATTTTAGCCATGCCGGAGGAGAAGGCAGACGTTTTACGTGTACCCAACCGATTGTGTTTTTGTCTTTGTTTATTTGCGTTGTTTGTAACTTTACTTTTTTAACTTATTTTGTAAATAATGTTACCGCTACCGTCTCTTATGAGCCAAAATAACKTCTGTACATCAGGACTGCGATTACTCACCACAGACTGGCAGAATCCTTTTTTTCCTTTAACGAGTCTGATGAGCCCGACGCGAATGATATACTGCTTTCTCGKGAACAGGCCCAGATCCCCATGATTTGCGTGAGGAGGAGGCGGAGAAAATTGGGGCCAGAGGGCGGGCTGCCTTCTGAGAATTCGTAGGCGATCAAATAAACCCACACTTCCTTCCATTCTGCAAGCAAACGTGCAGTATTTGGAGAACAAAATCGATGACCTACGCGCAAGATTAAACTACCATCAGGACATTCAAAACKATAATATCTTATGCTTCACGGAGATGTGGCTGAATGRCGACGCTATCAACATACAGCTGGCTGGTTATACGCTGTACCGGCAGGATAGAACAGTGGCGTCTGGTAAGACAAGGGGCGGCGGACTATGTATTTTTGTAAATAACAGCTGGTGCACGATATCTAAGGAAGTCTCGAGCTATTGCTTGCCTGAGGTAGAATTTCTCATGATAAGCTGTAGACCACACTATCTATTTCATCTGTTTTTTCGAAGCTGTTTACATACCACCACAGTCAGAGGCTGGCACWAAGACAGCATTGAATGAGCTATACACAAGAAAACGCTCACCCAGAGGCGGCGCTCCTAGTAGCCGGGGTCTTTAATGCAGGGAAACTTAAATCCGTTTGACCATTTCTATCAACATGTTAAATGTGCAACCAGAGGAAAAAAAACTCTGGACCACCTTTACTCCACACACAGAGACGAATACAAAGCTCTCCCTCACCCTCCATTCAGCAAATCTGACCACAATTATATCCTCCTGATTCCTGCTTACAAGCAAAAATTAAAGCAGGAAGCACCAGTGACTAGATCAATAA
>NC_036869.1:25993974-26005255 GCF_002910315.2 Salvelinus sp. IW2-2015 | reverse complement strand
TCAATAACAAAGTGGTCAGATGAAGCAATGCTAAGCTACAGGACTGTTTTGCTAGAACAGACTGGAATATGTTCCGGGATTCCTTCGATTGCATTGAGGAGTACACCGCATCAGTCATTGGCTTCAACAATAAGCGCATCGATGATGTCATCAACACAGTGACCTACGAACATACCCCAACCAGAAGTCATGGATTACAGGCAACATCCGCACTGAGCTAAAGGCTAGAGCTGCCGCTTTCAAAGAGTGGGACTCTTTGCGACGAACCATCAAACAGGCAAAGCATCAATACAGGACTAAGATTGAGTCGTACTACACAGGTTCTGATGCTCATCGGATGTTGCAGGGCTTGCAAATCATTACAGACTACCATTACAGACTATTTCCGGTCACAACTTGTAGACTTGTTTACGTGCTGCTGTGCGGTTTGTTGCTAACCTTACAATTGCTACCTGCCAACTTTACGGTTTTTACTTTTTAATTACCATTTAAAAAATGTATTTTTGCCCTCGCTCGACTTTTTTCCTTCAACTCTTTCACCCTGGATGCTTTATCTGGACGCGGTTCGTCAGGACCTCCACCAGCAGAAGCTAAGCAGTAACATTAACATTATGCCTTCTAATTAAAGCCGCTTTACTCATAATATACAGAAGAACGATCACCTTATGGCGAGGATAGCTGTGCTGCAAGCCCAGCTTCAGACAGCGTCTGTGCAGCCAATAAGTACAGATAGTAGTATGAATCTCCTCGCACAGTCCCCGCAGCCGGATACTTTTCTCATGGCTTCTGGAAGGAAATGCTATAGGAATGTTCAACTGGTGTCGCTCATTCAGACGACAGAAACTTAAACCGGTTCTCCCATTAATAAGCAACGGGTCGGAGTCAGAGGCCGAGCCTTCTTTGGTCTCTCCTTGCACTGTTACGGGGTCTGAGACGCCAAAGCCTCCCACCATTAGCTCTGACAAATTGAAAACCCTACTCATGGCGACTCCATTACCTGCAGTATTAGACTTAAAACGAATCATCAGAATTTGTAGATAATTGGCCCTCTTTCTGGACTCACCCACAAACAGGACCAAGCCTAGCCTGCTGAGGAGTCACGGACTCCATCCTAGCTGAAGGGGTCTCTCATCTTATCTACGAACATAGACAGGGCTTTAACCTGTTGAGGACAGAGGGCGCTGTTTTCACTTGGGGGAAAATCGTGCCCAATTTAAACGGCCTCGTACTCAATTCTTGCTCGTACAATATGCATATTATTATTACTATTGGATAGAAAACACTCTCTAGTTTCTAAAACCGTTTGAATTATATCTGTGAGTAAAACAGAACTATTTTGCAGCAATCTTCCTGATCAGGAAGTGAAAATCTGAAAACGATGCTCTGTTCTAGGGCCTGCCTATAAATGGGCTTGATACGTATTAGTATACATGCACGTCATACACCTTCCACTAGATGTCAATAGGCAGTGAGAGAAGAAATGGAGTGTTTATCTTTGGTCTGAGGTGGAATAAAAGCTCTTGGCATGACGTGTCACCCATTTCCTGTTTTCTGGAAAGCGCGAGAAGGAGCCTGGGATTGCCTTCTGGAAAGCTGTCGTTATAGACCACTAATATCTCCGGCTTTGATTTTATTTGATAAATGTGACAATATCATCGTAAAGTATGTTTTTTCAATATAGTTTTATTAGATTATTGAAAATTTTTCGGGACGTTAGGCATGTTGCGTTGTGTGCTTTGGTTCAGGAAGGAGAGCTTCGCGCTACTGTTGCTAGCTTTCCGTGCTAATTGGCACTGGAGAGAGGACGTTCTAAAAACCAAACAACATTGTTTTCACGAGACAAAGGACCCTTGTCAACATTCTGATGAAAGATCATCAAAAAGTAGACCCATTTATGATGCTATTTCATATATCTGTCGAACATGTGTACTATTAGGTAGCGCCGCAGATTTTGGGCCACGCCTCTCGCTATAACATAAGCTGGAATGTGTAATTTAAGTTATTTTAGAATTCTAACACGGCATGCATTAAGAACTAGTGTATCTATCATTTCATATACAACGTATTTTTTATTCATAGTTTTATGAATAGTTTAATTTTGTCGAATAGGTTGAGTTTTAGAAAAAATATCCGCACATTCGGAAAAGATGCTACGTTAGCACAAGTATAACCACTGATTTCAGCTCTAAATATGCACATTTTCGCAAAACATAAGTGTAAATGTATAACCTGATGTTTATAGTGTCTGTTTCTATCTGATTTAGGTTTATGAAGGTTAGTTGAAAAATTTAATATCTTTGCTGGTTTATTCGCTATCGCTAACGTGCCTATGCTATCGCTAATTGTGCCTTGATGAATGAATGCGGTATGTGTGGTAGGCTATTGTAGTAAGCTAATATAATTGCTATATTGTTGTTTTCGCTTTGTAAAACACTTAAAAAATTCAGGAAAGATTGGCTGAATTCACAGATGTTTTGTCTTTAATTTGCTGTAACACATCGATTTTTTCAGAAATGTTTTAATGACGAGTAATTTAGGTATTTCACGTTGGTCTCTTATAATTACTCTGGCTGCTTCGGTGCTATTTTTTATCGGTAGCTGTGATGGTAGGCTGCAATGTAAACTAGATTTATACCTCAAATAATGCAATTTTTCGAACAAAAACATAGATTTATTGCTTGTAACATGTTATTGACTGTCATCTGATGAAGTTGTTTCTTGTTAGTTTTGGTTGGATTTGGTTAGTTATGTTGGTTTTGTGCATGCTACCTTGTGCCTGTGAAAAAAATGTCCTGTCCTTTTTTGTATTTGGTGGGGGGCTAACATAAATATACGTTGTGTTTTCGGCTGTAAAACATTTAATAAAATCGGACATATGTTGGCTGGATTCCAACAAGAATGTGTATCTTTCATTTGTGTATTGGACTTGTTAATGTGTGAAAAGTAAACATATTTCAAAGAAATATTTTTTTGAAATTTCGCGTTCTGCCTTTTTCAGTGGAATGTGGGAGGAGTTTCCGCTAGCGGAACCCCGGAGCCAGACAGGTTAACTCTCTAGCTCCACAATGAGATAGTGTGCAAGCCAGGCAGCAGGCTGTTAGCCAACCTACCAGCTTAGTGGAGTCTGCCACTAGCACCAGTCAGTGTAGTCAGCTCAGCTATTCCCATTGAGACCGTGTCTGTGCCTCGATCTAGGTTGGGCAAAACTAAACACGCAGTGTTTGCCTTAGCAATCTCAGTGGAATAAAGACCTCCTCCATTCCTGTCATTATGAAAGAGATTATGTTTATCTCACATCTCAAAATAGGGCTACTTAATGTTAGATCCCTCATTCCAAGGCAGTAATAGTCAATGAACTAATCACTGATCATAATCTTGATGTGATTGGCCTGACTGAAACATGCTCAAGCCTGATGAATTTACTGTGTAAATGAGGCCTCACCTCCGTTACACTAGTGACCATATACCCCGCCAAGGCGGAGGTGTTGCTACATTTACGATAGCAAATTTCAATTTGCAAAAAAATGTATGACTGCGTTTTGTCTTTTGAGCTTCTAGTCATGAAAATCTATGCAGCCTACTCAATCACTTTTTATAGCTACTGTTTACAGGCCTCCTGGCCATATACAGCGTTCCTCACTGAGTTTTCCTGAATTCCTATCGGACCTTGTAGTCATGGCAGATATATTCTAAGTTTTGGTGATTTTAATATTCACATGGAAAAGTCCACAGACCCACTCCAAAAGCCTTACTGATCCATCATCAACTCAGTGGGTTTTGTCCAATATGTCTCCGGACCTACTCACTGCCACAGTCATACTCTGCACCTAGTTTGTCCCGTGGAATAAATGTTGTGTATCTTAATGTTTTCCTCATAATCCTGGACTATCTGGACCACCATTTTATTACGTTTGCAATCGCAACAAATAATCTGCTCAGACCCCAACCAAGGATCATCAAAGTTGTGCTATAAATTCTCGGACAACCCAAAGATTCCTAGATGCCCATCCAGTACTCCCTCCATCTACCCAAGGATGTCAGAGTACAAAAATCAGTTAACCACCTAACTGAGGAACTCAATTTAACCTTGCGTAATACCCTAAATGCAGTCGCACAAAAAAACATTTGTCATAAGAAACTAGCTCCCCTGGTATACAGAAAAATACCGGAGCACTGAAGCAAGCTTTCCAGAAAATTGCGAAGCGGAAATGGCGCTACACCAAACTAGACGTCTTCCGCCTAGCTTGGAAAGACCGTACCGTGAGTATCGAAGAGCCCTCACTGCTGCTGATCATCCTATTTTTCTTTAATGAGAAAATAAGAACAATCCAACATTTATATTTTATACTGTCGCAAAGCTATCTAAAAAGCAACATTCCCCAAGAGAGGATGCTTTCACTTCAGCAGTGATACATTTTGATGAAAAGATCATGATCATTAGAAAGCAAATCTGCGATATTCCTCCAAAGCTCAGTTGTCCTGAGTATGCACACAACTGCCAGGACCTAGGATCAAGGGAGACACTCAGGTTTTTAATACTAATAATCATGGCCTCTAAATGTTTAAGCTGCATGCTGGACCCATTCCAACTAAACTACTGAAAGAGCTGCTTCCTGTGCTTGGCTCTCCTATGTTGAAACATAATAAACGGATCTCTATCCACCGGATGTGTACCAAACTCACTAAAAGTGGCAGTAATAAAGCCTCTCTTGAAAAAGCCAAACCTTGACCAGAAAATATAAAATAACTATCGGCCTATATCGAATCTCCCATTCCTCTCCAAAGAAAATGTAAAAGGTTGTTGCGCAGCAACTCACTGCCTTCCTGAAGACAAAACAATGTATACAAAACGCTTCAGTCTGGTTTTAGACCCCATTCATAGCACTGAGACTGCACTTGTAAAGGTTGGTAAAATGACCTTTTAATGTGTTCAGACCGAGGCTCTGCACCTGTCCTCGTGCTCCTAGGCCTTAGTGCTGCTTTTGATACCATCGATCAACCACGTTCTTTTGGAGAGATTGAAACCAAATTAGTCTACATGGACAAGTTCTGGCCTGTTTAGATTTATCTGCTCAGAAAGATATCGTTTGTCTCTGTAGATGGTTGTCCTCTGACAAATCAACTGTAAATGTCGGTTCCTGAAGCGCTTCGATTTAGGACCACTATTGTTTTCACTATTTATTTTACCTCTTGTGATGTCATTCGAAACAATGTAACTTTCACTGCTATGCGGATGACACACAGCTGTACATTTCGATGAAACATGCTCCAAAATTGCCCTCCCTGGAAGCCTGTGTTTCAGCATAAGGAAGTGGATGGCTGCAAATGTTTTACTTTTAAACTCAGACAAACAGAGATGCTTGTTCTAGGTCACAAGAAACAGAGACATCTTCTGTTGAATCTGACAATTAATCTTGATGGTGTATCAGTCGTCTCAAATAAAACTGTGAAGGACCTCGGCGTTACTCTGGACCTGATCTCTCTTTTACGAACATAACAAGACTATTTCAAGGACAGCTTTTTTCCATCTTCGTAAATTGCAAAAATCAGAAACTTTCTGTCCAAAAATTATGCTGAATAATTTATCCATACTTTTGTCACTTCTAGGTTAGCCTACTGCAATGTTTACCTTCCGGCTACCCGGATAAAGACTAAAATAAACTTCAGTTAGTGCTAAACACGGCTGCTAGAAATCTTGACTAAACCAAAACATGTGATCATATTTTCTCCAGTGCTAGCCTCTCTACACTGGCTTCCTGTTAAGGCTAGGCTGATTTTTCAAGGTTTTACTGCTAACCTGCTAACCTACAAAGCATTACACGGGCTTGCTCCTACCTATCTTTCCAATTTGGTCCTGCCGTACATACCTACACGTACCTACGGTCACAAGCGTAGGCCTCCTTACTGTCCATAGAATTCTAAGCAAACAGCTGGAGGCAGGGCATTTCTCTGTAGAGCTCAATTTTTATGGAATGGTCTGCCTATCCATGTGAGAGACGCGACTCGGCCTCAACCTTAAGTCTTTATTTGAAGATCATCTCTTCAGTAGGTCCTGTGATTGATGTTAACCTGGCCCAGGGGTTTGAAGGTGAACGGCACTGGAGCAACGAACGCCCTTGCTGTCTCTGCCTGGCCGGTTTCCCTCACTCCACTGGGATTCTCTGCCTCAAAGCCTAATACGGGGCTGAGTCACAGGCTTACTGGTGCTCTTCCATGCCGTCTCTAGGAGGGGTGCATCACTTGAGTGGGTTGAGTCACTGATGTGATCTAACCTGTCTGGGTTGACGCGAACCTTGGGTTCGTGCCGTGGGGGAGATCTTCGTGGGCCATACTCGGCCTTGTCTTCAGGACAGTAAGTGTGTTGAAGATATCCCTCCAGTGGTATGGGAGCTGTGCTTGGCAAAGTGGGTGGGGTTATAGCCTGTCTGTTTCGCACTGTCCGGGGGTATCAATCGGATGGGGCACAGTGTCTCCCGAACCCTCCTGTCTCATCCTTCAGTATTTATGCTGCAATAGTTTGTGTCGGGGGGCTAGGGTCAGTCTGTTATATCTGGAGTATTTCTCCTTTCTTATCCGGTGTCCTGTTGTGAATTTAAGTATTTTATTTCTTCTCTCTCTCTCTCTCTCTCTCTCTCTCTCTGAGGACCTGAGCCTAGGACCATAGCCTCAGGATACCTGTCCTGATGAATCTTGCTGTCCCCAGTCCACCTGGTCGTGCTGCAGCTCCAGTTCAAACTGTTTCTGCTGCGGCTATGGAACGCTGACCTGTTCACCGGACGTGCTACCTTGTCCCAGACCTGCTGTTTTCAACTCTCTAGAGACAGCAGGAGGCGGTAGAGATTACTCTGAAGATCGGCTATGAAAAAGCCAACTGACACTTACTCCTGAGGTGCTGACCTGGTTGTACCCTCTACACCACTGTGATTATTTTTATTTGAACATGCTGGTCATCTATGAACATTTGGACATCTTGGCCATGTTATGTTATAATCTCCACCCGGCACAGCAGAAGAGGACTGCCAACCCTCATAGCCTGGTTCCGCTCTCTAGGTTTCTTCCTAGGGTTCTGGCCTTTCTAGGGAGTTTTTTCTTAGCCACCGTGCTTCTACACCTGCATTGCTTGCTTTTGGGTTTTAGGCTGGGTTTTTTGTACAGCACTTTGTGGACATCAGCTGACGTAAGAAGGGTTTTACAAATAAATTTGATTGGAAGGGAAGCAGAGCCGCGAGCTGCCCAGTGACACGAGCCTACCAGCCTAAAACATTTCTATGCTCGCTGAAGAACATGCAATGAGAGCACCAGCTGTTCCCGGAAGACTGTGTGATCACGCTTCTCCGCAGCCAATGTGAGTAAGACCTTTTAAACAGGTCAACATTCACAAGGCCGCAGGGCAGACGGATTACCAGGACGTGTCTTTCGCCTGATATTTCAACCTCTCCCTGTCCGAGTCTGAATACAACCATGTAATTAAGAAGACCACGATAGTGCCTGTGCCACAAGAACACTAAGGTAACCTACCTAAAATGACTACCAGACCCGTAGCACTCACGTCTGTAGCCATGAAGTGCTTTGAAAGGCTGGTCATGGCTCACATCAACACCATTATCCCAGAAACCCTAGACCTGCTCCAATTTGCAAACCAACCCAACACATCCACAGATGATGCAATTCTCTATTGCACTACACACTGCCCTTTCCCACCTGGAACAAGAGGAACACCTATGTGAGATGCTATTCATTGACTACAGTTCAGCGCTTCAATACCCATAGCCCTCAAAGCTCATCAATAAGCTATAGGACACTGGTACAAAACACCTCCCTCTGCAACTGGATCCTGGACTTCCTGACGGGCCGCCCCCAGGTGGTAAGGTTAGGTAGCAACACCATCCGCCACGCTGATCCTCAAACACAGGAGCCCCTCAGGGAGTGCATGCTCAGGCCCTCCTGTACTCCCTGTTCACTCATGACTGCACCGGCCAGGCATGACTCCAACACCATCATTAGTTTGCAGATGACACAACAGTGGTTGGCCTGATCACCGACAACGACGAAACAGCCTAATAGGGAGGAGGTCAGAGACCTGGCTATGTGGCTGCCTGTCATCCAGGACCTCTATACCAGGCGGTTCAGAGGAAGGCCCTAAAAAATTGTCAAAGACTCTAGTCACCCTAGTTCCATAGACTTTTCTTCTCTGCTACCGCACGGCAAGCGGTACCGCACTTCCAAGTCTAGGTTCAAGAGGCTTCTAAACAGCTTCTACCCCCAGCCATAAGACTTGCTGAATAGTTAATCAAATGGCTACCCGGACTATTTACATTGCCCACTACCCCACACCCTCTTTTAACGCCCCTGCTACTCTCGTTCATATATAGCATCGTCACTTTTATATCTCTACATGTACATATTACTTTAATTCCCTTGACTAATTTTAGTCTCTTAGAGACTATATAGTCTCGCTATTGTTATTTTACTGCTGCTCTTTAATTACTTGTTACTTTTCTTATTCTTTATCCGTATTTTTTTATACTGCATTGTTGGTTAGGGGCTCGTAAGTAAGCATTTCACTATAAGGTTTACACCTGCTGTATTCGGCGCATGTCACTAATACAATTTGATTTGATTTGAGGTCCCGTGTTGGACATGCTAAAAAACCCCTCCATGATGTAGGCGATGTGTTCATTTCCATCATGAAACGAGAGATGAGAACCTCGGTGAATACCAGTTAAAAAGTGATCTGTAACTGTAAAAATGGCTTGTTTTCCATTTTGTATGTTCAAAATCAAAGCCCTCCCTTTGTGGCCTACTATAAGGCTGGTTCAACAGCAATGTGTCTTTTTTTATGCTGGCGATTTTATGATATCATTACATTTTTACAATTGTATTATTGTTGTCGCTGTTAAAATGTGAGTCGTACTACACAGGTTCTGATGCTCATCGGATGTGGCAGGGCTTGCAAATCATTACAGACTACCATTACAGACTATTTCCGGTCACAACTTGTAGACTTGTTTACGTGCTGCTGTGCGGTTTGTTGCTAACCTTACAATTGCTACCTGCCAACTTTACGGTTTTTACTTTTTAATTACCATTTAAAAAATGTATTTTTGCCCTCGCTCGACTTTTTTCCTTCAACTCTTTCACCCTGGATGCTTTATCTGGACGCGGTTCGTCAGGACCTCCACCAGCAGAAGCTAAGCAGTAACATTAACATTATGCCTTCTAATTAAAGCCGCTGTACTCATAATATACAGAAGAACGATCACCTTATGGCGAGGATAGCTGTGCTGCAAGCCCAGCTTCAGACAGCGTCTGTGCAGCCAATAAGTACAGATAGTAGTATGAATCTCCTCGCACAGTCCCCGCAGCCGGATACTTTTCTCATGGCTTCTGGAAGGAAATGCTATAGGAATGTTCAACTGGTGTCGCTCATTCAGACRACAGAAACTTAAACCGGTTCWCCCCATTAATAAGCAACGGGTCGGAGTCAGAGGCCGAGCCTTCTTTGGTCTCTCCTTGCACTGTTACGGGGTCTGAGACGCCAAAGCCTCCCAYCATTAGCTCTGACAAATTGAAAACCCTACTCATTGGCGACTCCATTACCTGCAGTATTAGACTTAAAAYGAATCATCAGAATTTGTAGATAATTGGCCCTCTTTCTGGGACTCACCCACAAACAGGACCAAGCCTAGCCTGCTGAGGAGTCACGGACTCCATCCTAGCTGAAGGGGTGCTCTCATCTTATCTACGAACATAGACAGGGCTTTAACTCCTCTAGCTCCACAATGAGATAGTGTGCAAGCCAGGCAGCAGGCTGTTAGCCAACCTACCAGCTTAGTGGAGTCTGCCAMTAGCACAGTCAGTGTAGTCAGCTCAGCTATCCCCATTGAGACCGTGTCTGTGCCTCGATCTAGGTTGGGCAAAACTAAACACGGCAGTGTTTGCCTTAGCAATCTCAGTGGAATAAAGACCTCCTCCATTCCTGTCATTATTGAAAGAGATTRTGTTATCTCACATCTCAAAATAGGGCTACTTAATGTTAGATCCCTCACTTCCAAGGCAGTAATAGTCAATGAACTAATCASTGATCATAATCTTGATGTGATTGGCCTGACTGAAACATGGCTCAAGCCTGATGAATTTACTGTGWTAAATGAGGCCTCACCTCCTGGTTACACTAGTGACCATATACCCCGCAAAGGCGGAGGTGTTGCTAACATTTAYGATAGCAAATTTCAATTTGCAAAAAAATKWAYGACTGCGTTTTSGTCTTTTGAGCTTCTAGTCATGAAATCTATGCAGCCTACTCAATCACTTTTTATAGCTACTGTTTACAGGCCTCCTGSGCCATATACAGCGTTCCTCACTGAGTTYCCTGAATTCCTATCGGACCTTGTAGTCATGGCAGATARTATTCTAAGTTTTGGTGATTTTAATATTCACATGGAAAAGTCCACAGACCCACTCCAAAAGCCTTACTGATCCATCATCAACTCAGTGGGTTTTGTCCAATATGTCTCCGGACCTACTCACTGCCACAGTCATACTCTGCACCTAGTTTGTCCCGTGGAATAAATGTTGTGTATCTTAATGTTTTTCCTCATAATCCTGGACTATCGGACCACCATTTTATTACGTTTGCAATCGCAACAAATAATCTGCTCAGACCCCAACCAAGGATCATCAAAAGTTGTGCTATAAATTCTCGGACAACCCAAAGATTCCTAGATGCCCATCCAKACTCCCTCCATCTACCCAAGGATGTCAGAGTACAAAAATCAGTTAACCACCTAACTGAGGAACTCAATTTAACCTTGCGTAATACCCTAAATGCAGTCGCACAAAAAAACATTTGTCATAAGAAACTAGCTCCCTGGTATACAGAAAATACCGGAGCACTGAAGCAAGCTTCCAGAAAATTGGAACGGAAATGGCGCTACACCAAACTAGACGTCTTCCGCCTAGCTTGGAAAGACCGTACCGTGCAGTATCGAAGAGCCCTCACTGCTGCTCGATCATCCTATTTTTCTTAATTGAGGAAAATAAGAACAATCCAACATTTATATTTTATACTGTCGCAAAGCTATCTAAAAAGCAACATTCCCCAAGAGAGGATGGCTTTCACTTCAGCAGTGATACATTTGATGAAAAGATCATGATCATTAGAAAGCAAATCTGCATATTCCTCCAAAGCTCAGTTGTCCTGAGTATGCACACAACTGCCAGGACCTAGGATCAAGGGAGACACTCAGGTTTTTTAATACTAATAATCATGGCCTCTAAA
>NC_036869.1:25954875-25992405 GCF_002910315.2 Salvelinus sp. IW2-2015 | reverse complement strand
ATTTCAAGGTTTTACTGCTAACCTGCTAACCTACAAAGCATTACACGGGCTTGCTCCTACCTATCTTTCCAATTTGGTCCTGCCGTACATACCTACACGTACACTACGGTCACAAGGCGTAGGCCTCCTTACTGTCCATAGAATTTCTAAGCAAACAGCTGGAGGCAGGGCATTCTCTTGTAGAGCTCAATTTTTTATGGAATGGTCTGCCTATCCATGTGAGAGACGCAGACTCGGCCTCAACCTTTAAGTCTTTATTGAAGACTCATCTCTTCAGTAGGTCCTGTGATTGAGTGTAACCTGGCCCAGGGGTTTGAAGGTGAACGGCACTGGAGCAACGAACCGCCCTTGCTGTCTCTGCCTGGCCGGTTCCCCTCACTCCACTGGGATTCTCTGCCTCAAAGCCTAATACGGGGCTGAGTCACAGGCTTACTGGTGCTCTTCCATGCCGTCTCTAGGAGGGGTGCATCACTTGAGTGGGTTGAGTCACTGATGTGATCTACCTGTCTGGGTTGACGCCGAACCTTGGGTTCGTGCCGTGGGGGAGATCTTYGTGGGCCATACTCGGCCTTGTCTCAGGACAGTAAGTTSGTGGTTGAAGATATCCCTCCAGTGGTATGGGAGCTGTGCTTTGGCAAAGTGGGTGGGGTTATAGCCTGTCTGTTTCGCACTGTCCGGGGGTATCATCGGATGGGGCCACAGTGTCTCCCGAACCCTCCTGTCTCATCCTTCAGTATTTATGCTGCAATAGTTTGTGTCGGGGGGCTAGGGTCAGTCTGTTATATCTGGAGTATTTCTCCTTTCTTATCCGGTGTCCTGTGTGAATTTAAGTATTTTATTTCTCTCTCTCTCTCTCTCTCTCTCTCTCTCTCTCTGAGGACCTGAGCCCTAGGACCATGCCTCAGGACTACCTGTCCTGATGAATCCTTGCTGTCCCCAGTCCACCTGGTCGTGCTGCAGCTCCAGTTCAAACTGTTCTGCCTGCGGCTATGGAACGCTGACCTGTTCACCGGACGTGCTACCTTGTCCCAGACCTGCTGTTTTCAACTCTCTAGAGACAGCAGGAGCGGTAGAGATACTCTGAATGATCGGCTATGAAAAGCCAACTGACACTTACTCCTGAGGTGCTGACCTGTTGTACCCTCTACAACCACTGTGATTATTTTTATTTGAACATGCTGGTCATCTATGAACATTTGGACATCTTGGCCATGTTATGTTATAATCTCCACCCGGCACAGCCAGAAGAGGACTGGCCCACCCTCATAGCCTGGTTCCGCTCTAGGTTTCTTCCTAGGGTTCTGGCCTTTCTAGGGAGTTTTTCTTAGCCACCGTGCTTCTACACCTGCATTGCTTGCTTTGGGGTTTTAGGCTGGGTTTTTTGTACAGCACTTTTGTGACATCAGCTGATGTAAGAAGGCTTTATACAAATATAATTTGATTGAAAGGGAGCACAGCCGCGAGTTGCCCAGTGACACGAGCCTACCAGACGAGCTAAACTATTTCTATGCTCGCTGAGAACATGCAATGAGAGCACCAGCTGTTCCCGAAGACTGTGTGATCACGCTCTCCGCAGCCAATGTGAGTAAGACCTTTAAACACGCGTCAACATTCCACAAGGCCGCAGGGCCAGACGGATTACCAGGACGTGTCTTCGCTGATATTTTCAACCTCTCCCCTGTCCGAGTTCTGTAATACCGACATGTATTAAGAAGACCACGATAGTGCTGTGCCCAAGAACACTAAGGTAACCTACCTAAATGACTAAAGACCCGTAGCACTCACGTCTGTAGCCATGAAGTGCTTTGAAAAGGCTGGTCATGGCTCACATCAACACCATTATCCCAGAAACCCTAGACCTGCTCCAATTTGGCAAACCAACCAACACATCCACAGATGATGCAATCTCTATTGCACTACACACTGCCCTTCTCCACCTGGACAAGAGAACACCTATGTGAGAATGCTATTCATTGACTACAGTTCAGCGTTCAATACCATAGTACCCTCAAAGCTCATCAATAAGCTAAGGACACTGGGACAAAACACCTCCCTCTGCAAACTGGATCCTGGACTTCCTGACGGGCCGCCCCAGGTGGTAAGGTTAGGTAGCAAACACATCCGCCACGCTGATCCTCACACAGGAGCCCCTCAGGGGTGCATACTCAGCCCTCCTGTACTCCCTGTTCACTCATGACTGCACGGCCAGGCATGACTCCAACACCATCATTAAGTTTGCAGATGACACAACAGTGGTTGGCCTGATCACCGACAACGACGAAACAGCCTATAGGGAGGAGGTCAGAGACCTGGCTATGTGGTGCCTGTCATCAGGACCTCTATACCAGGCGGTGTCAGAGGAAGGCCTAAAATTGTCAAAGACTCTAGTCACCCTAGTCATAGACTTTTCTCTCTTGCTACCGCACGGCAAGCGTACCAGCGGCACTTCCAAGTCTAGGTTCAAGAGGCTTCTAAACAGCTTCTACCCCCAAGCCATAAGACTGCTGAATAGTTAATCAAATGGCTACCCGGACTATTTACATTGCCCACTACCCACACCCTCTCTTTTAACGCCCCTGCTACTCTCTGTTATTATATATGCATCGTCACTTTAATAACTCTACCTACATGTACATATTACCTTAATTCCCTTGACTAATTTAGTCTCTTAGAGACTATATAGTCTCGCTATTGTTATTTTACTGCTGCTCTTTAATTACTTGTTACTTTTCTTTTCTTATTTTTATCCGTATTTTTTTATACTGCATTGTTGGTTAGGGGMTCGTAAGTAAGCATTTCACTATAAGGTTTACACCTGCTGTATTCGGCGCATGTCACTAATACAATTTGATTTGATTTGAGGTCCCGTGTTGGACATGCGTAAAAACCCCTCCATGATGTAGGCGATGTGTTCATTTCCATCATGAAACGAGAGATGAGAACCTCCGGTGAATACCAGTTAAAAGTGATCTGTAACCTGTAAAAATGGCTTGTTTTCCATTTTGTATGTTCAAAATCAAAGCCCTCCCTTTGGCCTACTATAAGGCTGGTTCAACAGCAATGTTTGTCTTTTTTATGCTGGCGATTTTATGATATCATTACATTTTACATGTATTTATTGTTGTCGCTGTTAAAATGTTATTACAACCAAACTTATTCGAATGATTCACCTTCCTGGTATTATSGTGACAACGTCCATGGTGCGCTTGCAATGCAACTTCTGGAGATCTGTGAATGCGATTTGATCTGTTAGATGTTTCCAATTATGTTCATAAAGCATATGCCTATTTGGGAGCAGTATAACAGTGAATGGACATTCTCCTTTACCATTTATATTGGATCTTTGTCCGGCTACTGTGAGAGGTTTGGATGTGCATAAAATCCATCCATAGTCTGTGTTGTTTAAATATTATATGCCCACGGAGAGAAATGATGGTGCCTATAAGTATGACAGCCTATTTAAAATATTTGTTCTCTTGTTAGGCCTTATCAATAATTAATTTAATCTTGCTTTTTGACAATGTTTGGCATGTTCATGCTCAGCCATAATGCAATTTACAGTATGCCTTACCCCTATATCCGTGTGAATGCTATTGAAGCCATGCAATTACTTACAGTAGAACAATGTGGACTGCAAATGGGTTCAAGTTAAGGTATTTAGTAAAGATAGGTCTACATTTTGTGATTTTGTTTCTGTAAGCCATTTAACAAACTATAACAGACCAACATTGGAATTACAGTTGATTCCAAGTCAATACATAAAATACCTTAAATACACAACTTGAAGCAACCACATATTTTGCCATGGAGCAAGCTTTGGCACACCCACAACTTGTTTATTCATCAAAGCACAGCCCTTTCGCACCAACGCCAGCAAGTGCGCTGGTAATTGTGATAGTGAAAATAGCATAACTCTACCGCCTGCGCTTAGATTTACCATTGCGTTAGATTTGTTMAAATAGAGCCCATAGTCTTTCCATATTCCACAGGTCTTATCAAATTGCAATTTAATATTCACCCACAGCACAATATTGCTGTATTTTCATTTTCCGCTGTTCAAATAAGAACTGTAAGAGAGATAATAATGAATATTATATGGATATAGTTTAGAATTGCAATTTACCACAGTCTAACGTGTACTCAGCAACCATTTGTCATTTCTGAATCAGTCTCAYTGTAGGAGTAACCTTTTACAGTGGTTTGATATGCAATATTTTATTGTAGTACTGATTTAAATGCGTCTTGTGTGCCTGGCACCTAATTTGTATTAATCTGATGGTAGCACATTTATCAATGGTTTCCATTTCTTTGCAGACTATCCTTTCTCTGTGTTTTTATTACTTTTATAATTTGTATTAAAAGAAATTGACAAAATAAAGATGGTCACACACTCTAAATACTGTGTGCTCCCAGTCATTTAATAGGTAACCACCAACAATTAATGGGTAACCACCAACAATTAATGGGTAAACGCCAACAATTAATGGGTAAACGCCAACGTTCTTCAGGATTATCGTTGGTAAAAAAAGAAAAAGGAAAACACACAGACTTTCAGGACTCACCACTCAGCAGTAGCACCACAGAGCTAGACAGTAACATCCACATAGCTGAAATCAGAGAATACAGTTTAAACCCCAAAGGACAACTATACACTCTCATCAGCAACGCCTGTGTCATTCAATGACTCAATGATGAGTCAAATGAGACTCATGCCCATTTCACAACATAAAAAAGCAACATTTAATCATAATAAATAAACACATTGATATTTGTAATMATTTTGTTGAAATGGGGACATTGAACAATGTCAATGAAAGGGATATTCTTAAATTATCATCCGAGGTATGGTTGTATCATAACAAAACAATATGCCAATTATCTGGAATTCAGTATTCTCTTACCTGAGCTGGAAAACTGGTGTGATGGGGTCTTTGTAGCTCAGCCTTAAATTCTATTCAGCTTCTCCCCAAGAGCCAATGAGGCTCTCTGATCATCAGTACAATACAATCAGCACACCCACACCCACACATGGTGAGCCTTCATAAAGCAGGTTAGCATCCTAACCTGTTAGTGTTTTTTATTTAACTAGGCAAGTCAGTTATTAAGAACAAATTCTTGTTTACAATGAAAGCCTACAGTTGTTTTACTGCATTGTTCAGGGGCAGAACAACAGATTTTTTACCTTGTCTGCTCAGGGATTTCATCCATCAACCTTTCAGTTACTGGCCCCGCACTCTAACCACTAGGCTACCTGCCACCCCAGTATACAGCAGGGGTATTCAAATCTTACCCTACGAGGAGTATTGCTGGTTTTCTGTTTTACCTGATCATTAATTGCACCTACTTGGTGTCACAGGTSTTAATCAGTCCCTGATTAGAGGGGAAGAATGATAAAAAGCAGCAGTCAATTATAACAGTCAATTATATTGAGCTGCAGGGCAGCACTCATCTGTAATCTCCTAATCATATGAAACTCCCTTCAGAGCCTTTGTGACGTGTGAAACTCCCTTCAGAGCCTTTGTGACGTGTGACTTACCAGTAGCTCTTTCATATTGATACTGAACATTGCGTGAGACTAGGTCTGTGATTCTTAACCAAGTGTACCTGCCTCCACTTCAGTCTCCATATGAAAGGCTCTATGGCTGACCTCCCTTCTTAATCGTGATTACATTGTTGACATCAATTGTTACATTGTGGCCACCACCCACAAGAAAAAGACCAAGATGTCATTCCTGATTAAAGTATTTTGATTAATGGGCTCCCAMTATCTCTATACTATTGTGCATCTTTCAATAGGTTCAAGCGGTACCATTGTTTATTAAGGCCAGGAAAGGCATTGTGTGTGATTGATTTCAGGAGTGGTAACCTTTTTATGTCACCATGTCTTGGCTCTTGTTTTTTATTTTATTCTGTGTCTGCATAGAGTATATAACCTGCACACAAAAATGTGTTGTTAGGACGTCCCTGGAACATTACCAAATGGTTGCCTAAAGTGGTCAGAACGTTGTGTCATGGTCCCCTGGAGGTTTTGTCTAGTTCCAGGTTTCTCCCGGGTGTGTCCCGAGGACCTTTCCATGGTGTTCTTCCAATGTTGTGTCACGGTCCCCTGGARGTTTTGCCAAGTTCCTGGTTTATCCCGGTGGACGTCCCTGAGGATGTTTAGTAGTGTTCTTGGGATGTTTTAGGACACAATTGGGATATTGTATTATGGCCCCCTTGAGATTTTGTCTAGTTCCCGTATTGTCCTGGAGACGTCCCTGAGGATGTTTAAGAGTGTTCTTGGGATGTTGTGACATGGTCCCCTTGAGGTTTTTTCTCGTTCCCGGTTTGTCCTGGGGACATCCCAAGGACATTTTTAGGAYGTTCTTGCAATGTTGTGTCAAAATCATGTGAAGGTTTTTTCTAATTCCTGGCTTTTCCCGGGGATGTCCCTGATAACTTTTTTAGTACATTCTTGGTATGTTGTGTAGAGGTCTCCTGGAGGTTTTGCGGAGTTCCCGGTTTGTTTCAGGGGACATCCCAGGGGACTTTTTTTGGATGTACTTGGGATGTTGTGTCAAGGTCCCCTTGAGATTTTGTCTAGTTCCTGGTTTGTCCCGGGGATGTCCCACAGGACATTTTTTGTACGTTCTTGGGACGTTGTGTCATGGTCCCCTGAAGGTTTTGTCTAGTTCCCGGGTTTGTTCCCCTGTGTCAGGGTCCCCTAGAAGTTTTGTCTAGTTCCTGGTTTGTCCCGGGGATGTCCCACAGGACATTTTTTGTACGTTCTTGGGACGTTGTGTCATGGTCCCCTGAAGGTTTTGTCTAGTTCCCGGGTTTGTTCCCCTGTGTCAGGGTCCCCTAGAAGTTTTGTCTAGTTTCCGGTTGGTCCCAGGGATGTCCCCGAGGACGTTTTTAGGATGTACTTGGGATGTTGTGCCATGGTCCCCTGGAGGTTTTGCGTAGTTCCCGGTTTGTCCTGGGGACATCCCTGAGGGCCTTTTCTAGGATGTACTTGGGATGTGGTGATGATCCCCTTGAGGTTTTGTGTAATTCACGGTTTGTTCTGGGGACATTTTTTAGGACGGTCTTGGGATGTTGTGTCATGATCCCCTTGAGTCGTTGTCTGGTTAGTGCAAGAGGTGTCACTACAGTCCCTGGTTCAAATCCAGGCTTTATTACATCCGGACGTGATTGGGGGTCACATAGTGCGGCGCACAATTGTCCCAGTGTCGTCCGGGTTTGGCTGGAGTAGGCCGTCATTGTAAATAAGAATTTGTTCTTAACTGACTTGCCTAGTGAAGTAAAAGTTAAATAAAATTTTAAAAAATAGTTCCCGGTTGTCACGAGGATGTCCCAAGGACGTTTTTAGTACGCACTTGGAATGTTGTGTCACGGTACCCTGGAGGTTTTGCGTATTTCCTTGTTTGCTCCGGGATGTCCCCGAGGACCTTTTCAGGGCGTACTTGGGATGTGGTGTGATGGTCCACTTGAGATTTTTTCCAGTTCCCTGTTTGTTTTTGGGACATTTCAAGGTCATTTTTAGGACGTTCATGGGATGTTGTGTCATGATCCCCTCGAGGTTTTGCATAGTTCCCGGTTTGTCCCAAGGATGTCCTCGAGGACATGTTTAGGACTTACTTGGGATGTGGTGTGATGCTCCCTTTGAGGTTTTGCCTAGTTCTGGGTTTGTTCCGGGGATATCCCAAGGACATTTTTAGGACATTCTTGGGATGTTGTGTCATGTCCCCTGGAGGTTTTGCCTAGTTCCCGGTTTTGTCATGGAGATGTCCCTAAATACGTTTTTAGTACGTTCTTGTGATGTTGTGTCATAGTCAGTGGTGGGAAAAGTACATAATAGTCATACTGGAGTATAAGTAAAGATATCTTAATAGAAAATGGCTCAAGTAAAAGTGAAAGTCACCCAGTAAATTACTACTTGAGTAACAGTCTAAAAGTATTTGGTTTTAAACATACGTATGTATCAAAAGTAAATGTAATTGCTAAAATATATTGTAATGAGTACTTTTGGGTGTCAGGGAAAAGTTATGGAGTAAAAAGTACATAAAATCTATTTAGAAATGTAGTGAAGTAAAATCAAAAGTTGTCAAAAATATAAATAGTAATGCAATGTACAGATACCCCAAAAAACGACCTAAGTAGTACTTTAAAGTATTTTTACTTAAGTACTTTACACCACTGGTCTTGGTACCCTTTTGCGTAGTTCCTGTATTTTTAGGACGTACTTTATGATGTGGTGTGATGGTCCTCTTGAGGTTTTGTCTAGTTCCTGGATTGTTCCGCATGCATCCAGAGGACAGTTTTAGGACATTCCTGGGATGTTGTGTCATAGTCCCCTGGAAGTTTTGTCTTGTTTCTGGTTTGTCCCCAGGATGTCCAAGAGGACATTTTTAAGAGTGTTCTTGGGGTGTTGTTTCATGGTTCCCTTGAGGTTTGTTCTAGTTCCCGGTTTGTTTGGGGAATATCCTGAGCACATTTTTAGGATATTCCTGGAATGTTGTGTTATGGTCCCCTGGAGGTTTTATCTTGTTTCCGGTTTGTCCCAGGGATTTCCCCAAGGACCTTTTTAGGACATACGTGGGATGTTGTGTCATGGTCTTCTTGAAGTTTTGTCTAGTTCCCGGTTTCTCCCGGGGATGTTGCTCCCCTCCTCAAGAAACTAACACTTGACTCATCTGATGTCAAAACCTACACATTTGTATCCCTTCATTGTTTTCTTTCCAAAACACTTGAGCTGCCTCTGATCAACTTTCTCATTATCTCTCTAGAACGATCTTCTTGACCCTAACCAGTCAGCCTTCAAGACTGTCACTCAACCTAGACTGCTCTTCTCTGTTTCAGGGAGGCTCTCCGCAGTGCCAAAGCTTACTCTCTCTCCTCTGTTCTCATCCTTCTAGATCTATCCGCTGCCTTCAACACCGTGAACCATCAGATCCTCCTCTCCACCCTCTAAGGGCTGGGCGTCTCAGGCTCTGCACACTCTTGGATTACATACTACCTGGCAGGACGCTCCTACCAGGTGACGTGGAGAGGATCTGTGACTGCACCATGGACTCTCACTACTGGTGTCCCACGGGGCTCCGTTCTAGGCCCTATCCTCTTCACTCTATACACCAAGTCACTCGGCTATGTCATATCCTCACATGGTCTCTCCTATCATTTCTATGCAGATGACACTCAACTACTTCTCCCCTTCTCCCTTCTGATACCTTCTCCCTTCTGATACACGCATCTCTGTGTGCCTGGAGGATATCTCAACTTGGATGTCGGCCCAACGCCTCAAGCTCAACCTCGACAAGACGGAGCTGCTCTTCCTCCCGTGGATGGCCTGCCCTCTTAAAGACCTCTCCATCACGGTTGACAATTCCACAGTGTTGCCCTCCCGAAGTGCAAAGAACCTTGGCGTGACCCTGGACAACACCCTGTCGTTCTCTGCAAACAAAGCAGTGACTCGCTCCTCCTGGTTCACGCTGTACAACATCTGAAGAGTATGACCTTACCTCACACAGGAAGCGGCGCAGGTCCTAATCCAGGCACTTTTCCTCTTCCGTCTGGACTACTGCAACGCACTGTTGGCTGGGCTCCCAGCTTGTGCCATCAAACCCCTGCAACTTATCCAGAATGCTGCAGCCCGCCTGGTTTGCAACCTTCCCAAGTGCTCTCATTTCACTCCACATTTCACTCCACACTCCGCTGGCTTCCAGTCGAAGCTCGCATCAACTACAAGACCATGGTGCTTACCTAAGGAACAGCAAGAGGAACTGCCCCTCTCAATGTTCAGGCTATACTCAAACCCTACACCGCCACCTGAACACTATGTTCTGCCACCTCAGGTCTCTTGGCCCTCAAACCCCTACGGGAGGGCAGATTCCATTCAGCCCAGTTCAAGCTCTTCTCTCTCCTGACACCCCAATGGTGGAACCAGCTTCCCCCTGAAGCTAGGACAGTTAGGACAGCTAGGAAGTTTAAAAATGTCCACTTGAGATGTTGTCTTGTCCCCGATTCCGTTTTTAGGAAGTACATGGGATTTKTATCATGGTCCCCTTGAAGTTTTGTCTAGTTCCCAGTTTGTCCCAGGGACATCCCAAGAACGTTTTTAGGATTTTCTTGGGGTGATCTGTCATGGTCCTCTCACGGTTAGTTTCCAGTTTGTTGTCTTGGGGACGTCCCCGAGGATTTTTAAGGATGTTCTTTGGATGTTGTTTCAAGGTGCCCTTGAGATTTTGTCTAGTTTCCAGACTGTCCCAGGGATGTCCGCAAGGACGTTTTTAGTACGTTCTTGGGAGGTTGTGTTATGATCCTCTCGAGGTTAGATGCCGGTTTGTTCCGGAAACATCCCAAGGACAATTTTACGACATTCTTGGGATGTTGTGTCATGGTCACCTGGAGGTTTTGTCTAGTTCCCGGTTTGTTCTGGGGACTTCACAAGGACGTTTTTAGGACGTTTTTGGGATATTGTATCATGGTCCCCTGGAAGTTTTGTCTAATTCACAGTTTGTTCTGCTGACATCCTGAAGACACTTTTAGGATGTACTTGAGGTGTTATGTCATGGTCCCCTTGAGAAGATTCCTGGTTTGTTCTGGGGACATTCCAATGACATTTATTTCAGGATGTTCTTGTGATGTGGTGTCATGGACATCTGGGGGTTTTCTATAGTTTCCGGTTTTGTTCCCGGAAACATCCCGAGGACATTTTATAACATTCTTGGGATGTTGTGTCATGGTCCCTTGGATGATTTTTATAGATCCCGGTTTGTTCCAGGGACATCCCGAGAACATTTGAAGAACATTCTTTGGATGTTTTGTCCTGGGGACATCCCTGATTACGTTTTTAGGACATACTTGGAATGTTGTGTTATGGTCCCCTTGAGGTTTTGTCTAGTTCCCGGATTGTCCCAGGGATGTCCCCGATTTATGTTTTTAGGACGTACTTGGGATGTTGTGTCATGGTGCTCTGGAGGTTTTTTCTAGTTTGCCGTTTGTACTGGGGACATCCAAAGGACGTTTCTAATTTGTGTGATTGTGCTATGGAGATTTTGACCTGTTTCCGGTTTGTGCCGGGGATGTAACCGAGGACGTTTTTCCTACGTTCTTGGGATGTTGTGTCATGGTCCTCTGGAGGTTTTGTATAGTTCACGGTTGTCACGCCCTGACCTGAATATTCTTTCTTTTCTTTAAATATTTTGGTTAGGTCAGGGTGTGACGAGGGTGGTTCGTGTGTTTTTGTCTCGTCTAGGGTGTTTGTACTGTCTAGGGGTTTTTGTAGATTTATGGGGTTGTGTTCATTSTAGGTGTTTATGTAAGTCTATGGTTGCCTAGATTGGTTCTCAATTAGAGGCAGGTGTTTATCGTTGTCTCTGATTGGGAACCATATTTAGGCAGCCATGTTCTTTGGGTATTTTGTGGGTGATTGTTTCCTGTGTCAGTGTTTGTGCCACACGGGACTGTTTCGGTTTGTCCACGTTTATTGTTTTTGTATTTGTGTTCATGTTCAGTGTTCCCTATTAAAACATGGACACCTACCACGCTGYGTATTGGTCCGATCCTTGCTACACCTCTTCAGAGGAAGAAGAGGAAGACAGCCGCTACAACGGTTTGTTTCCTCAAATCTACTTTGTTAAAATCCGCAGCTACAATAAATGCCCCCTCAGGATATGTGGTTTCCAGTTTGCATAAAGTCCAATGTAGTTCTTTGAGGGCCATCGTGGTATCGRCTTGAGTGAGAATATACACGGCTGGGACTATAAACGAAGAGAATTCTCTTGGCAGGTAATACGGTCAGCATTTGATTGTGTGGTATTCTAGGTCGSGTAAACAAAGGGACTTGAGTTGCTGTATGTTATCACAATCTGACCATGAGTGATTAATCATGAAACATAAACCCCCGCCTTTCTTCTTCCCTGAGAGTTCTTTATTCCTGTCTGTGTGATGTACTGAGAACCCAGATGGCTGAATGGACAGGGACAGTACATCCAGAGAGAGCCATGATTCCGTGAAACAGAGTATGTTACAATGCTCTCTGGAAAGAGATCCTCGCCCTGAGCTCCTTTACTTTATTATGCAGAGACAGAACATTAGCGAGTAATATACTATGTATCATGACACAAGGCGAGACCCAGATGCACACACAGGAGGCAGATGGTTGGAGTTCAAGATGTTTACTAAATCCAAAGGGAGTAGGCAAGMGAATGGTCGTGGACAGGCAAAAGGTCAAAACCAGTTCAGAGTTCAGGACGTACCAAAGGGCAGGCAGGCTCGAGGTCAGGGCAGGCAGAATGGTCAGGCAGGCAGACATGTAGTCCAGAAAACAAGCAAGGGTCAGAAACGGGAGGACTAGCAAAAGGAGAAAAGGAAAAGCAGGAAAACGTGAAAAACGCTGGTACGCTTGGACATACAAGCGTACTGGCACAGAGAGACAGGAAACATAGGGATAAATACACTGGGAAAACAAGTGACACCTGGAGGGAGGGGAGACAATAACGAGGACAGGTGAAACAGATCAGGGTGTGACACTATGAAGCARTGGATGGTGTACGCCTCCTGAGTCGGACTAGAAGTCCACTCTGAATACCTCTTCTCCGCCGGCGGTGTTTTGGAGCAGTCTCTGGAATAAGTTCAATTACCCTGGGGGGTATGAACAAAGGATCCAATTCGGGGAAGTCATATTCCTGGTCGTAATTCTACCGCCGCTCTTATTTCAAAAAGTTATTTTCAGATGTATGTAATAACACAAAAAAATGTCTGTGCTAATAATGTAAGAAATAACACATACAAAAAAAATACTGCAAAGTTGCTTAGGAGCTAGAAGCAGAGCTGCCATATCTGTCGTACTATCTAGATTTTGTCTAGTTGTCTGGTTTGTCCTGGGGACGCCCCCGAGAATGTTTAAGGGTGTTCTTGGGATGTTATGTCAGGGTCCCCTGGAGGTTTTGTCTAGTTCCCAATTTGACCTGTTGACGTCCCAAGGACGTTTCTAGGGTGTTCTTGGGACGTCCCTGGGGATGTTTTCTTGGGATGCTGTGTCAGGGTTCCTTGGAGATTTTGTCAAGTTCTCGACTTGTTCCGGGGACATCTCAAGGTCATTTTTAGTACGTTCTTGGGATGTTGTGTCATGGTCCATTTGAGGTTTTATATAGTTCCCAATATGTCCTGTTGATGTCCCGAGGACGTTTCTAGGGTGTTCTTGAGATGTTGTGTCATTGTCCAATGGAGGTTTTGTCTAGTTCCCGGTTTCTCCTGGGGATATCCCTAGGACGTTTTTAGTACGTTCTTGGAATGTTGTATCATGGTCCCCTTGAGGAGTTGTCTAGTTCCCGGTTTGTTGTCCAGTRCTCCATCCTAACTGGAGGGGAACTATATAATGAGATAGGGCGCAGATAGGGCGCAGTCCAGACAGCAGGCTGTTAGCCAGCCTGCCAGCTTAGTGGAGTCTACCACTAGCACAGTCAGTGTAGTCAGCTCAGCTGTCCCCATTGAGACTGTCTGTGCCTCGATCTAGGTTGGGCAAGACTAAAGATGGCGGTGTTTGCCTTAGCAATCTCACTGGAATAAAGACCTCCTTCATTCCTGTCATTATTGAAAGAGATTGTGATAGCTCACATCTCAAAATAGGGCTACTTAATGTTAGATCCCTCCTTTCCAAGGCARTTATAGTCAATGAACTAATCACTGATCATGATCTTRATGTGATTGGCCTGACTGAAACATGGCCTAAGCCTGATGAATTTACTGTGTTAAATGAAGCCTTGCCTCTTGGTTACACTGGTGACCATATCCCCCGTGCATCCCGCAAATGCGGAGGTGTTACAAACATTTACGATAGCAAATTTCAATTTACCCCCCCCAAAAAAATTACTGCGTTTTCATCTTTTGAGCTTCTAGTCATGAAATCTATGCAGCCTACTCAATCACTTTTTATAGCTACTGTTTACAGGCCTCCTGGGCCATATAGAGCGTTCCTCACTGAGTTCCATGAATTCCTATCGGATCTTGTAGTCATGGCAGATAATATTCTAAGTTTTGGTGATTTTAATATTCCCATGGAAAAGTCCAYWGACCCACTCCAAAAGGCCATCATCAACTCAGTGGGTTTTGTCCAACATGTCTCCGGACCTACTCACTGCCACAGTCATACTCTGGACCTAGTTTTGTTCCGTGGAATTAATGTTGTTGGTCTTAATGTGTTTCCTCATAATCCTGGACTGATGGACCACCATTTTATTACGTTTGCAATCGCAACAAATAATCTGCTTAGACCCCAACTAAGGATCATCAAAAGCTGTGCTATACATTTTTGGACAACCCAAAGATTCGTAGACGACCTTCCAGACTCCCTGCACCTACCCAAGGATGTCTGAGTATGATAATTAGTTAGGATCTAAATGTAACCTTGCGTAATACCCTAGATGCAGTTGCACCCCTAAAAACAAAAAACATTTGTCATAAGAAACTAGCTCCCTGGTATATAAAAAAACCAAGCCCTCAAGCAAGCTTCCAGAAAATTGGAACAGAAATGGCGCTCCACCATACTTCCGACTAGCTTGGAAAGACAGTACAGTGCARTATCGAGGAGCCCTCACTACTGCTCGATCATCCTATTTTTMCAACTTAACTGAGGAGAATACGAACAATCCCCCCCAAAAATGTATAATGTCGCAAAGCTAACTAAAAAGCAGCATTCCCCAAGAGAGGATGGCTTTCACTTCAGCAGTGATATTTTCACGAACTTCTTTGACGAAAAGATTATGATCATAAGAAAGCAAATTACAGATGCCTCTTTACATCTGCGTATTTCTCCAAAGCTCAGTTATTCTCAGTCTGCACAACACTGCCAGGACCTAGGATCAAGGGAGACACTCAAGTTTTTTAATACTATTTCTCTTGACACATTGATGAAAATAGTCATGGCCTCTAAACCTTCAAGCTGCATATTCCAACTAAACTACTGAAAGAGCTGCTTCCTGTGCTTGGCCCTCCTATGTTGAACATAAATGGCTCCCTATCCACCGGATGTGTACCACTWAAAGTGGCAGTAATAAAGCCTCCCTTGAAAAAGACAAACCTTAACCCAGAAAACATAAAAAACTATCGGTCGAATCTCCCATTCCTCTCAAACATTTTTGAAAAAGCTGTTGCGCAGCAACTCACTGCCTTCCTGAAGACAAACAATGTATACGAAATGCTTCAGTCTGGTTTTAGACCCCATCATAGCACTAAGACTGCACTCGTGAAGGTGGTACATTACCTTTTAATGGCGTCAGACCAAGGCTCTGCATCTGTCCTCATGCTCCTAGACCTTGGTGCTGCTTTTGACATGATCTATCACCACATTCTTTTGGAGAGATTGGAAACCCAAATTGGTCAACAYGGACAAGTTCTGGCCTGGTTTAGATCTTATCTGTCGGAAAGATATCAGTTGTCTCTGTGGATGGTTTGTCCTCTGACAAATCAACTGTGCGTTTCGGTGTTCCTCAAGGTTCCGTTTTATGGTGATGTCATTTGGAAACATAATGTTAACTTTCACTGCTATGTGGACGATACACAGCAGTACATTTCGATGAAACATGGTGAAGCCCCAAAATTGCACTCTTTAACTCTGAMAAAACAGAGATGCTAGTTCTAGGTCCCAAGACAAAAGGAAATCTTCTGTTGGATCTGACAATTCATCTTGATGGTTGTACAGTTGTCTCAAATAAAACTTTGAAAGGCCCTCTGTGTTGCTCTGGACCCTGATCTCTCGTTTGACGAACATATCAAGACTATTTCAAGGACAGCTTTTTTCCATCTTCGTAAATTTGCAAAAATCWGAAACTTTCTGTCCAAAAATTATGAAAAGTTAATCCATGCCTTCGTCACTCCTAGATTAGACTACTGCATTGCTCTACTTTCCAGCTACCTGGACAAAGCACTAAATACACTTCMGTTAGTGCTAAACACGACTGCTAGAAAGTTGACTAGAACCCCAAAATGTTATCATATTTCCCCAATGCTATCCTCTCTACACCTGCTTCCTTTTAAGGCTAGGGCTGATTTCAAGGTTTTACTGCTAACCTACTAAGCATTACATGGGCTTGTTCCTACCTATCTCTCCGATTTGGTCCTGCCGTACATACCTACGCTATGGTCACAAGACGCAGGCGTCCTGATTGTCCCTCGAATTTCAAAACAAACTGGAAGCAGGGCTWTCTCCATTTTCATGGAATGGTCTGCCTATCCATGTGAGAGAAGCAGACTCGGYCTCAACCTTTAAGTCTTTATTGAAGACTCATCTCTTCAGTAGGTCCTATGATTGAGTGTAGTCTGGCCCAGGGGTGTGAAGGTGAACGGGAAGGCACTGGAGCGACGAACCGCCCTTGGTGTCTSTGCCTGGCCGGTTCCCCTCTCTCCACAGATATTCTCTTGCTCTAACCCTATTACGGGGGCTAAGTCACTGGCTTACTGGTGCTCTTCCATCCCGTCCCTAGGAGGGGTGCATCACTTGAGTGGGCTGACGTGATCTTCCTATCCAGGTTTGGCGACACCCCCTCGGGTTTGTGCCGTGGGGGAGATCTTTGTGGGCTATACTCAGCCTTGTCTCAGGACAGTAAGTTGGGGGTTTGACGATATCCCTCTAGTGGTGTGGGGGCTGTGCTTTGGCAAAGTGGGTGAGGTTATTTTCTGCCTGGTTGTCCCTGTCCGGGGGTATCGTGAGACGAGGCCACAGTGTCTCCAGGCCACTCCTGTCTCAGTCTCCAGTATTTATGCTGCAATAGTTTGTGTCGGGGGGCTAGGGTCAGTCTGTAATATCTGGAGTATTTCTCCTGTCTTATCCAGTGTCCTGTGTGAATTTAAGTATGCTCCCTCTAATTCTCTCTCCCTTTCACTCCCGGAGGACCTGAGCCCTGGGACCATGCCTCAGGACTACCTGGCCTGATGAATTMTTGCTGTCCCCAGTCCACCTGGTCGTGCTGCTGCTCCATTTTCAACTGTTCTGCCTGCGGCTATGGATCCCTGACCTGTTCACYGGACGTGCTACCTTGTCCCGGACCTGCTGTTTTCGACTCTCTCTCTCTCTACCTCACCTGCTGTCTCTAACTCTGAATGCTCGGCTATGAAAAGCTGACCTGTCGCTGACCTGTTGCACCCTTTACAACCACTGTGATTACTATTATTATTTGACCCTGCTGGTCATTTATGAAYRTTTGAACATCTTGGCCATGTACTGTTATAATCTCAACCCGGCACAGCCAGAAGAGGACTGGCCACACCTCATAGCCTGGTTCTTCTCTAGGTTTCTTCCTAGGTACGGCCTTTCTAGGGAGTTTTTCCTTGCCACCGTACTTTTACATCTGCATTGCTTGCAGTTTGGGCTTTTAGGCTGGGTTTCTGTATAGCACTTTGTGACATCGGCTGATGTAAAAAGGGCTTCATAAATAAATGCAATTGAWTTTTAGAACGTTCTTGGAATGTTGTGTCATGGTCCTCTTGTGATTTTGTCTTGTTCCCGATTCGTCCTGCGGACGTCCCCAATGATGTTTAAAGGTGTTCTTGGGATGTTGTATCAGGGTCCCCTTGAGGTTTGTCTAGTTCCCGGTTTGTCCTTGGGGACATCTCCAAGGATGTTTTTTGTACGTTCTTGCAATGCTGTGTCATGGTCCCATTGCGATTTTGTCTAGATCCCAGTTTGTTCAGGGGAAATGCCAAGGACGTGTTTAGGCCGTTCTTGGAATATTGTGACATGATCCCCTGGAGGTTTTGTCTAGTTCCCGGTTTGTTCCGGGGAAATGCCAAGGACGTGTTTAGGCCGTTCTTGGAATATTGTGACATGATCCCCTGGAGGTTTTGTCTAGTTCCCGGTTTGTTCCGGGGACATCCCAAGGAATTGTTTTTAGGCCGTTTTTGGGATATTGTGACATGATCCCCTGGAGGTTCTGTCTCGTTCCCTGTTTGTCGTGGGGATGTCCCCAAGGGTGTTTTTAATACATTATTGGAATGTTGTATCATGGTCCCCTGGAGGATTTGACTAGTTCCGTTTTTTCACTGAGAACATCCCAAGGACATAAAAAAAAATCATATTGAATATTAAACTATACAATATACCTGCAGTGAAGCCGCTCTACGTTTAAATTACATTCAGTCATCTAGGAGACTCCGATCCAGAGCAATCGACAGGAGCAACCAGGGTTAAGCACCCCGCCCAAGGGCAYATTGACAGATCTCCCACCAAGTCAAATCAAATCAAATCAAGTTTATTTTATATAGCCCTTCGTACATCAGCTAATATCTCGAAGTGCTGTACAGAAACCCAGCCTAAAACCCCAAACAGCAAGCAATGCAGGTGTAGAAGCACGGTGGCTAGGAAAAACTCCCTAGAAAGGCCAAAACTAGGAAGAACTAGAGAGGAACCAGGCTATGAGGGGTGGCCAGTCCTCTTCTGGCTGTGCCGGGTGGAGATTATAACAGAACATGGCCAAGATGTTCAAAAATGTTCATAAGTGACAAGCATGGTCAAATAATAATCAGGAATAAATGTCAGTTGGCTTTTCATAGCCGATCATTAAGAGTTGAAAACAGCAGGTCTGGGACAGGTAGGGGTTCCATAACCGCAGGCAGAACAGTTGAAACTGGAATAGCAGCAAGGCCAGGTGGACTGGGACAGCAAGGAGTCATCATGCCCGGTAGTCCTGACGTATGGTCCTAGGGCTCAGGTCCTCCGAGAGAGAGAAAGAAAGAGAGAAGGAGAGAATTGGAGAGAGCCAAGATTTTCAAAATGTTCATAAATGACAAGCATGGTCAAATAATAATCAGGAATAAATGTCAGTTGGCTTTTCATAGCCGATCATTAAGAGTTGAAAGCAGCAGGTCTGGGACAGGTAGGGGTTCCATAACCGCCGGCAGAACAGTTGAAACTGGAACAGCAGCAAGGCCAGGTGGACTGGGGCCAGCAAGGAGTCATCATGCCCGGTAGTCCTGACGTATGGTCCTAGGGCTCAGGTTCTCCGAGAGAGAGAAAGAAAGAGAGAGGAGAGAATTAGAGAGAGCATACTAAATTCACACAGGACACTGGATAAGACAGGAGAAGTACTCCAGATATAACCAACTGACCCTAGCCCCCCGACACATAAACTACTGCAGCATAAATACTGGAGGCTGAGACAGGAGGGGTCAGGAGACACTGTGGCCCCATCCGATGATACCCCCGGACAGGGCCAAACAGGAGGATAAACCCCACCCATTTTGCCAAAGCACAGCCCCCGCACCACTAGAGGGATATCTTCAACCACCAACTTACATCCTGAGACAAGGCCGAGTATAGCCCACAAAGATCTCCACCACAGCACAAACCAAGGGGGGGGCGCCAACCCAGACAGGAAGATCACGTCAGTAACTCAACCCACTCAAGTGACGCACCCCTCCTAGGGACGGCATGAAAGAGCACCAGTAAGCCAGTGACTCAGCCCCTGTAATAGGGTTAGAGGCAGAGAATCCCAGTGGAGAGAGGGGAACCGGCCAGGCAGAGACAGCAAGGAATCGGGGACCTGAACCAGCGACCTGCTGGCCCAAGCTCCCAACCGGGATGTAACAGTGTTCCCCCTCAGTGTCATTCAAACATACTTTTTTTTGTTAATTTTGACTTTATTTAGACTTTTATATTTTACTGTCATTCTATTCACTCCTACTTGTCTCCAGTTCCACATCCCAACCCTCAGTTTCCCTCAGCCCATCCCACCTATCTCTGCTGGTCACACGCTTTGGATTTCTACCCGCTATATATCAACTACACTGTGACGTTTAACATACACTTTGAATCTATCTATTTGAATAATCCACAGATGGCAAATTGAAGATACAGTGTATACGGAAGGTATTCAGACCCCTTGACCTTTTTCACATTTTGTGATGTTGCAGCCTTATTCTAAAATGGATTACCTTGTTTTGTCTTTCCTCATMAATCTACACACAATACCACATGATGACAAAGCAAACATTTGTTAAAAAAAAAAAACTGAATTATTACATTTACATTAGTATTCAGACTCTTTACTCAGTACTTTGTTGAAGCACCTTTGGCAGCGATTACAGCCTCAAGTCTTCTTGGGTATGACGCTACAATCTTGGCACACCTATATTTGGGGTGTTTCTGCCATTCTTCTCATCAGATTATCTCAAACTCTGTGAGGTTATATGGGAAGCATCGCTGCACAGCTATTGTCAGGTCTCTCCAGAGATGTTCGATCGGGCTCAAGTCCGGGCTCTGGCGGGGCTACTCAAGGACATTCAGAGACTTGTGCCGAAGCAACTCCTGCGTTGCTTGGCTGTGTGCTTCGAGTCGTTGTCCTGTTGGAAGRTGAACCTTTGCCACCTGTCTGAGGTCCTGAGTGCTCTGGATTATCAAGGATCTCTTTGTACTTTGTTCCGTTCATCTTTTGCTCTATCCTGACTAGTCTCCAGTCCCTGCCGCTGAAAAACATCCCCACAGCATGGTGCTGCCACCACCATGCTTCACCGTAGGGATTGTGCTAGGTTTCCTCCAGACGTGACGCTTGGCATTTAGGTCAAAGAGTTCTATCTTGGTTTCATCAGACCAGAGAATCTTGTTTCTCATGGTCTGAGAGTCCTTTAGGTGCCTTTTTGGCAAACTCCAAATGGGCTATCATGTGCCTTTTACTGAGGAGAGGCTTCTGTCTGGCAACTCTACCATAAAGGCCTGATTGGTGGAGTGCTGCAGAGGCGGTTGTCCTTCTGGAAGGTTCTCCCATCTCCACATAGGAACTTTGCGACCCTTCTCCCCCGATTGCTCAGTTTGGCCGAGCGGTCAGCTCTAGGAAGAGTCTTGGTGGTTCCAAACTTCTTCCATTTATGAATGATGGAGGCCACTGTGTTCTTGGGGACCTTCAATGCTGCTGACAGTTTTTGTTACCATTTCCCAGATCTGTGACTCGACACAATCCTGTCTCGGATTTCTTTGGACAAATCCTTCAACCTCATGGCTTGGTTTTTGCTCTGACGTGCACTGTCAACTGTGGGATCTTATTTTGACAGGTGTGTGCCTTTCCAAACCATGTCCAATCAGTTGAATTTACCACAGGTGGAGTCCAATCAAGTTGTAGAAACATCTCAAGGATGATCAATGGAAACAATATGCACCTGCGTTCAATATCGGGTCGCATAGCAAAGGTTCTGAATACTTATACATTTACAAACAAAAAAAATTCAAACCTGTTTTCGCTTTGTCATTATGGGGTATTGTGTGTCGATCGATGAAGAAAAAAAGTTATTTAATCCATTTTAGAATAAGGCTGTAATGTAACAAAATGTGGAAAAAGTAAAGAGGTCTGAATACWTWMMAAWKSMMYKKWWYYWMCCCCATCACTCCAGTATCCCTGCACATTGTAAATATGGGATTGGAACTGACCCTGTATATAGTATGCTTACCTACTTATTGTGTTCTTCATTATTTCTTCTTATTTCTTGTTTCTTTTTTTATAGTATTATATTGTTATTGATTATTGCATTGTTGGGTTTTGAGTTTGCAAGACAGGCATTTCAATGTACTCGTGCATGTGACATTAAAACGTAAAACTTGAAACTTCGCACTCCGTGACCCCTTGAACACATCAACCTATATCACCAGCAACAAGTTCATTTCTCCATCTAGTGCAGAGGTGTCAATGCACAGGTCAGGCAAATCCATTCTCCAAAAACAAATGACATCTATTTATTGGTAGCAGTTCTGAACACAGGCCCACAGCCCATTTGTTCCAGCTTTACTCAAACAGCCACTCAACAAATACAGAACAAAAGTCAGTAAGGGAATACAGATAGCCTGGGTCCATGTCACAGTAAATSGGCTGTACAGATACCTCTTAATGTTTTTATCGCCATACAAATGAAATCTCTGGTAACGGACACAGCTGAGGTGAGTAGTAGTACTTCTCAACTTTGTCATCCAGGAGAGAGGTTGCATCACAGAGGTCAACTTTCCTGAAAGGTCAAATAAATAACTACCAGTCACTCTCCCCCATCCTCACCTACAGGTACTCCTGGTTGGCTGATTTAGCCTATTTCTCAGCCAATGCAAACACAACACTATTTAGGATATGTAGTTTATTCAAATAGTACACAAATCCTGCTGTGGCCAGGACCTGCTGTGGCCAGGACCTGGATAACGTTGGTATCATAAATGTGATGACTGCTGTTTATCGAATAATTAACTATGTTTATAATTACGTGATTCAATTAATCAGATAATCATTAACTCAGTAACCTGGAGCACCATGAGAAAAGTGTGTTTAATGAGTTTCAGTTTCCCAAATTAACTCAAAKAATATAAGAATATCGATTTTACAGCAGTCGCTAATTAATTAMTTTCCTCTACAGTCTCATTCTGAACGTCGCATAATTCATAAATCTGCACAAACCCGGGGTCTCCCTAAATCATTCCGTACCACACCAATTGAGTTGATTATTTACTAACAAGCTAAATTATAATATAAAGGTACACAGACACACAGTCTAGGCTATTGATTAGAACTTAGTACAATGTAACAGGTCCCTTGCGGACCAACACGATATGACAAGGGTTACACAAGATGGGGATTTAGAAAGAGAGTGCACTAGAGAAAAGCACACTTGGATACATGTGTAAACTATGCTTAGTTTAGCCCTAACACTTTGCCCCAAACTGCTGCTCTTATGGGTCAGAATTATAATGATGTAATTACTTGTTGAAGGTCTCTGTTCGGGTATCTCTTCGTGGACCGAATTCTGCCTTCTCCTCTGATGGTGGCACCTCCTTCAAAACCGGGTGTAACWCTCTGATTGTCCACACGATGTCAGTGTCCTTTCTCTTAGTGGTCTGTTTCCTTGCCCTTGATCTGTAAGARGGGTCTTYTGAGGACGGCTAATCAGTCGTGTAGATGGTTCCAGCGTGGGAATGAAAGCAGTGTAGACACACACAATTCCTTTGGATAGAATAACCGGGTGGTCCTGCTTGAATTCACCTTCTTAGATACAGATACTCAACTGTAGCGTTGATCGTTAAGGGGTTTCTTTGTCTTCGACATCGTGTTACGTTTTGGGGTTTGCGACTATCTTAGATCACGCTGCAGCTGTGGTACGTGTTAAGTCTGTATGTAAATTCTTAACTCACATGTTTTATACCCCAGGGTAGAAAGAGCGTGTCCGTCTTTCTGACAAGTTGTCTGGGGCTTATCTAGTTATTGAGGCAAGGCATCAGGATTTTACTCTGATCCAGTTTAGACAACTAAATTCACAGTTCATCTGTACAAAAACATTCTCTTTGATCTGGACATTTTCCACACAACGCACAGTATGTAAACATCATGTACATATTAGGAAAACATATGAAAAGTTACAATGTTTTCGTTATCACGGCATCATTTCACTTTTAATAACATAACAAAAACAATATTCATTTTCATATTCCATCTGTTGTTGTTGCCACCATTTTGGCTGATGAAATATATTGTCCCAAAGTCCATTTATTGCATATTACCATTCTGAGGTAGATTCTCCATAGGGCCCACACAAACATTCAAATCCTCCACACTGAGAGGACAAAGGATTTTGTCTGCTGCCTTAAGATTTACATTGGGGGTGAGGTGTCATAACACCCCCACCCCCCAATCAATCCTCTATACCTCTTCTCCTCTGGTGGGAGTAAGWGATGTCTCTGTAGGACTGTGATCCACTGTATCCTGACCCRAACAGRCCAGTCATGACAACATTTATTTAAACCAATTTAACCAAAGAGCAGTTGAACAAGATTTAGMAAAGTTTAGGATGAGAGTGATAAAGACTTTGATGTTGTCTGGCACACCCTGGCAATGTGGGATTGTTGCCAACAGCAAATAAACTTCCCCTAATGTATCCTGGAGAGAAAGAGAGCATTTGGCAGTGGAGGGATCACAAATGATGTGAAAGGGACGCAGTATTCTAACACACAGATAACAAGTTATATTCCTGATGTTACCTGACATGGACATCAATTCAGAGGCAAACTATGTGAAAGTGTCTAGGAGTCATGTATAGGCAATACCACACAACATGAGAAAGAGACACCTTGAGAGCATCATGCCAAACCGGAAGTGTAAAGAAGGGGGTTTCCTTGAAAGACGGGGAAGGAGAGGAGGGTCTCAGCTGAGGTCCAAGCATTCTGACATGTTCTGCTCAGTTGTCCCTCAAACAGGCCTGTAGGTGCATCAGCCAGCCTACATACCATCTGAGTGAGTGAGCTGTAAGGATGGCAGAGAGAGATCAATAATCAATACTGTTCTAGTGTCAGATTGTCTCAGCACGGTAGGGTACAACAGGGTTAGAGAGATATCCACACTTATGGTCATGGGCCAGACTTTTTGCTTCTCATCAGGGTGTTGGAGGAAGTAGTGTRGGACCATGAGATCTTCTGGATAGGGCTGAGTGACTGGACTGTGTGAATGGTCCTGTGAATGAGAGAGAGGGAGAGCACGCGTGGGGGGATTCATGCAATGAAGTAGTATCAGACTTTCTCTGTATCATTGATCATCAGCCTCCCTGAAAGGTTGTAGGTATACGCTCAGAAAAGTTTGTTTGCCAATTGTTGTAGCAATTCACGTAGTATCCTCACCATTATGCCTTTTCTACATCTGCCTTTCAGTAAGCAGGAAAGGAGGTTTGTGAATTATACAATAAAAGGCAATAAAAGGCTGATGTAACTGGATGAAGTTCATGAAGATCTACCCAGATGCCATACTGTGTCCTCTCCTGCGAGCACATTCTGAACCCCCCCACACACACACACAAATCAGCATTGACTGTTGCTTAACTGGATATTGTTSTATTGAATGTGTAAGAAATAGCTATGCGAAGTGCCAGATAGGTAACCATTTACAGTAACTGCAGTTCATTATTAGCCTACTCAGTCAATAAGCACCAGCCAGTCGATCGATCTAGATAGCTAGCTAAATTAGCTACAGAAAGGAATGTAGAAATCTCACCTTTCTGCAACAGGTACCTCTGGCCGGGCCACTTCATCTTGTAGCAGGTTGAGGGACTAACGTTAACTTACTTCAACTAGGCAAGTCAGTTAGGAACAAATTATTTTTTACAATGATTGCCTACCCCAGCCAAACCCTAACCCAGACAACGCTGGGCCAATTGTGCACCACCCATTGGGACTCCCAATCACAGCCGGTTGTGATACAGCCTGGAATAGAACCAGGGTCTGTAGTAACGCCTCTAGCTCTGAGATGCAGTGCCTTAGACAGCTGCACCACTCGGGAGCCCCTAAACATTTGTCTGTGTTTCTGTGTTGCTTTCTCAAATGAACATGACCTTTTTGTCCAGTTGTGAGCTCTCCAATCGGTTTTATTTGATTGTCACTCTGTCTCAGGACATCAGCCATGTGAACCCATTTTGCAGTTTACCATAATGCAGCCATATGTAGCCATAGGCCTACAGTATGATGACATAACTGGCCTAATTGCCATGAGCAATCAATGTGCCCCKTATCATTGTACATCTGAAGCAGAGAATAGCTAAACCCACACATTTACATATTGATKAGCTAGCTATACAGTATGTTCTCAATACAAACATTTTACCAGTAGATAATGCATATGAGGCTAACCATAAGCCACATTTTCTACCWGATTTTTCTGACATGAAATTGTTCAGTGCAAATCGGTCCGTGTGTTTATGGATATTTCCTTTCATCTCGGCAAGGTCAAACATGAGAGAATTAATCATTTTTATCATTTTTCTAGTTGAAAGCCAAAAAGAAAATGGAATATCAACTTGTTTTCTCGTTTATGGTTGACAAATTAGGCATAGAGTAACAAATAACAAAATGTATCCATTTTTTTTCTTCTTTTTGTTCATACCTGGAAGTATTTGCCCCCTAATATAATATTMAAGTTGCATAGCGGGTGTGTTTACAGTCTGGGTTGAGCTGCAATATGAGCAGAGAAAGATTAGACATTTGTGYGACAGGAAGATAAAAATAGTAATGTTAGCTAAGATTCCTAACCTATCATGACGTTAGCATGCCAATAGAACGAACTCAACAACAACGTTAGCCGGCTAACGTTACTGCTAACTAGGGCTACTGCCTATAGTCATGCTAGCTAGTGGAAGTTAGTCCCCCATGCTAACTAGTAGTAGGTACCTAGTTGAAGAAAGGTTAAATTAAAATTAGAGACAGATTCTGTTCACATCTTTTTATTGCAGAATTGTGATCTGTGATGAATGAACATTGACACTAGTTMATCTTGAATAAATGTTTAAGTTAACAATTAAAACAAATTTAAACACTTCACTTAAATGAATCAAAATTTAACTAATCAATATMATTTCCAAACCTCTTCACATCTGAGAAACAGGATTCATTTTATTACAATTAGACGGCCCTGTCTATTGTCTCTGTGTCTTCATAGTTTTCCTTTCTAGGGACAAAACGTGAAAATATTTTAATAATGTCATCCCACAACCTGCCCTATCTAACTAGTACACCTACTTTMTTTTCTGACAGCTGGAGCAGAAAATCCTTTCACCYTCTTCCATTGCTACAAATGCATTTGGAGCATGAGTTTTTAATTTACAATGATAAATAGGCCTACATCAACAACAAGCTAACATGAAGTTAACTAGCTGATACATTGTTTTAACATTTTCAAAATGTATTTACTTGAATAGGTTCAGGCCTACGCCCACAAGGCGAACAATCTTCTGGAGCAAAGAGTTGTCAAGCAGAGGCACCACTTCTGGTCAAAGCCTGCTGGAGAAGGACTTCCATCTCCAGCAGGCCCTGAACCATAGGCCACAGGCCCTGGACCATAGGCCACAGGCCCTGGACCTTTGCCTTTAATGGCCAGAACTGGTAACTGATAAGTTAGGGAAAAGGTGTCTTTTAGAGAATAGTACCTGTAATCCAGTACAGAAGTTGGAACGGAAGTGCCCAYGCACTAAACAGTCTCAGAAGAACACAGTCTCAGAAGAAGACAAGACTTAAGTCTCGTGTAGCCTGAATTTAAGCTTAAGAAGACAATTAGTAAGGCCCATCGCAGGAGATGACAAGCAGATACAGGGAGTGAACCATTTAATACAGACGGACAAGCAACGGAACAGGGACAGCGTCTGGCCATAGACACGACACGACAAACAATGCTACTACAGGGAACAACAGAGGAGCAGACATATATGCAGGGACAATCAACAAAGTGAGGGAGTCCAGGTGAGTCCAATGAGCGCAGCTGCGCGTAAATGATGGTAACAGGTGCTTATGATGACGGGTGCCTGGCGCCCTTGAGTGCCAGGGAGGGGGAGCGGGGCAAGCGTGACACAATTAGATCACAGCCTCTGCAACTCAAACAAGCCAACAGAAGAGCAACAAGCATAATGACACTAACTCAGACAAATGAGCAACCCCAACTCAACAAGAGGACACACAGCCATCTTCTTCCTTTGTTCTCGTCCATGCGGCCTGAACAATCAAGAAGCCACAACGAACGTTGATCACAGACAGATTATAACATATTTAATGTTCAGGATCTCCAGGTCTTCATTCTTGTCTTTCATTCATTTTTCTACCTTTTGATGATCATTCTCATTATGTTTAAATATTTAGATTAGCGTTGATTGTATAAATCAATTGTTTGTCTTTTTATTCTACACTGTCACCACCTATGAATCGACTATAATTGATATTTCAATAAGCATTTTTCTACAGCTGGCCATGCTTTCCACCTGGCTACCCCTACCCCGGTCACAGCACTGCACCCCCACAGCTACACGCCCAAGCCTTCCCCATTTCTCCTTCTCCCAAATCCAGTCAGCTGATGTTCTGAAGAGAAGCTGGACCCCTACAAATCGCCGGGCTAGATAATCTGGACCCTTTCTTTCAAAATATCTGCTGAAATTGTTGCCACCCCTATTACTAGCCTGTTCAACCTCTCGTGTTGTCTGAGATTCCCAAAGATTGGAAAGCAGCTGCGGTCATCCCCTCTTCAAAGGGGGGGACACTCTTGACCCAAACTGCTACAGACCTATATCTATCCTACCCTGCCTTTCTAAGGTCTTCGAAAGCCAAGTCAACAAACAGATTACCGACCATTTCGAATCCCACCATACCTTCTCCGCTATGCAATCTGGTTTCAGAGCTGGTCATGGGTGCACCTCAGCCACGCTCAAGGTCCTAAACGATATCTTAACCGCCATCGATAAGAAACAATACTGTGCAGCCGTATTCATTGACCTGGCCAAGGCTTTCGACTCTGTCAATCACCACATCCTCATCGGCAGACTCGACAGCCTTGGTTTCTCAAATGATTACCTCGCCTGGTTCACCAACTACTTCTCTGATAGAGTTCAGTGTGTCAAATCGGAGGGTCTGTTGTCCGGGCCTCTGGCAGTCTCTATGGGGTTGCCACAGTGTTCAATTCTTGGACCGACACTCTCTCTCTGTATACATCAATGATGTCGCTCTTGCTGCAGGTGAGTCTCTGATCCACCTCTAGGCAGGCGACCCCATTCTGTATACTTCTGGCGCTTCTTTGGACACTGTTAACAACCCTCCAGGCGAGCTTCAATGCCATACAACTCTCCTTCCGTGGCCTCCAATTGCTCTTAAAAGTAAAACTAAATGCATGCTCTTCAACCGATCGCACCTGCCCGCCTGTCCAACATCACTACTCTGGACGGCTCTGACTTGTTGTGGACAACTACAAATACCTAGGTGTCTGGTTAGACTGTAAACTCTCCTTCCAGACTCACATCAAAACTCTCCAATCCAAAGTTAAATCTAGAATTGGCTTCCTACTCCACAACAAAGCATCCTTCATCATGCTGCCAAACATACCCTTGTAAAACTGACCATCTACCAATCCTCGACTTCGGTGATGTCATTTACAAAATAGCCTCCAATACCCTACTCAATAAATTGGATGCAGTCATCAGTGCCACCCGTTTTGTACCAAAGCCCCATATACTACCACCACTGGCCTGTACGCTCTCGTTGGCTGCCCTCGCTTCATACTCGTCGCCAAACCCACTGGCTCCAGGTCATCTACAAGACCCTGCTAGGTAAAGTCCCCTTATCTCAGCTCGCTGGTGACCATAGCAGCACCCACCTGTAGCACGCGCTCCAGCAGGTATATCTCTCTAGTCACCCAAACCAATTCTTCCTTTGGCCGCCTCTCCTTCCAGTTCTCTGCTGCCAATGACTGGAACGAACTACAAAATCTCTGAAACTGGAAACACTTCTCCCTCACTAGCTTTAAGCACCAGCTGTCAGAGCAGCTCACAGATTACTGCACCTGTACATCGCCCATCTATTTTAGCCCAAACAACTACCTCTTTCCCTACTGTATTTATTTATTTTTTTGCTCCTTTGCACCCCATTATTTCTATCTCTACTTGCACATTCTTCCACTGCAAATCAACCATTCCAGTGTTTTAATTGCTATATTGTATTTACTTCCGCACCATGGCCTTTTTTTTTGCCTTCACCTCCTTATCTCACCCACTTGCTCACATTGTATTAGACTTATTTTTCTACTGTATTATTGACTGATGTTTGTTTTACTCCATGTGTAACTCTGTGTTGTTGTATGTGTCGAACTGCTTTGCTTTATCTTGGCCAGGTCGCAATTGTAAATGAGAACTTGTTCTCACTTGCCTGCCTGGTTAAATAAAGGTGAAATAAAAAAAATAAAAAATAAAATAAATTCTGGTAAAGAACTCCAAGTTCATTCTGCTAAGGAATTCATACCTTGGAGATGAATCAATTTATTACTATTATTATAATTGTAGTCAGAGTTATTACTAAATAACTAATAAGTCAGGTCTTCTTAGAAGACCATTTTGTCCAATAACTGGACTGGTGCCCCGTTAATAAGTGTACATACTACACTAATTTACACCTTTCAAAACGTAGTCCTTTAGACTGAGTCAGATAATTCACAGAAAGACTGAGACAAGTATCACTTGTATAACATGAGGGAAATTAGGCTTTCAAAACTAACAAAAGATTCGTAGTCACCAAACATATTCTCGCATCCACATGCAAAGGAAAAAACAGATGTCAGATTATCAGTCCTGACAATATTAAGAATGGATGTATTGTACAAACTAGAGCCCTTGCCRTGGTACCTATTAAGACAAAAATCTAGTCTGAGTTCTGGTCAAATACACATTTACGGTATAGTAACCAGGGATAGAAATTAAGCAAGTAATTTTCAGCACCGATTTTGGATCCGGGCTAATATGAATTGTGGTTTACAAGCCCAGCTKGCCAGCGCCCAAAATCCTGAAGTTACATAATTGAAAGTAACCTTACTGTAGCATCTCTAGACCACTTAGTTTCCTCCAGTTGTTGGTTAAAGAAATCCAGGCTGATGTGACATACGGGGATACGGTATATCTATAGGATACCTGGAAGATTATGGCTGTGATGGTTGTCTGGTGGTACCCATCTTAATCAGCCTCTGGCGCTGTATCTTTCTACCTGTCGGTCTTGTTATTCTTCAGAGCCTTGTGCAGCCATTCTGTAATGTTGGCTGACGGAAGGGTGAGAGTGTAAACTGGTGTATCTGCACAACACAACCTTGTTCATCTTTAATAACTATAATAATAATCACAGACAGATAAAGTATAGAAATGAGAGAACCATGTACAGTATGTGCTGTACTGTGGACGTTCACACATACAGCAATGCACGGACGCACGCACACACACAACAATGSCTGAATCTTCATTTTACACACAAATAAACTCACATAAACAGTCACGAGCACAGRCTATTCATACCCATACTATCAGAGGGTCCCTGGTTWGARCCCAAGTTGGGGCAGGGAAAGGGACGAATGCAACACGTTCACAGTACATACAGAAGCACACACCCATTCACGGAAAATCAAAGAGAATATCTATACATTTATCAGTGGTTCCCATTTAAACAAACAATACATTTCTGAGACAGAATTTAGACCCCTTCACTTTTTCCACATTTTGTTACATTACAGCTTTATTTAAAAAAAAACATGCAATTATTTTTTCCCCTCATCAATCTACACACAATACCCCATAATGACAAAGCAAAAACAGTTTTTTTTGTAAATGTATTAAAAAATAAAAACTGAAATAGCTAATTTACATAGGTATTCAGACCCTTTGCTATGAGACTCGAAATTGAGAGCAGGTGCATCTTTGTTTCCATAGATCGTCCTTGAGATGTTTCATCTGGGGTAAATTCAACTGATTGAACATGATTTGGAAAGGCATACACCTGTCTGTATAAGGTCCCACAGTGTACAGTGCATGTCAGAGCAAAGACCATGCCATGAGGTCGAAGGAATTKTCCATAGTGCTCCGAGACAGGATTGTGTCAAGGCACAGATCTGGGGAAGGGTACCAAAAAATKTCTGCAGCATTGAAAGGCCCCAAGAACACAGTGGACACCATCATTCTAAAATGGAAGAAGTTTGGAACCACCAAGATTCTTCCTAGAGCTGGCCGCCTGAGCAAACTGAGCAATCGGGGGAGAAGGGCCGTGGTCAGGGAGGTCACCAAGAACCCAATGGTCACTCTGACAGAGTTCCCGAGAACCTTCCAGAAGGACAACCATCTCTACAGCACTCCACCAATCAGACCTTTATGGTAGAGTGGCCAGACGGAAGCCACTCCTCAGTTAAAAGGCACATGACAKCCCACTTGGAGCTTGCCAAAAGGCACCTAAAGGACTCTCAGACCATGAGAAACAAGATTGAACTCTTTGGCCTGAATGCCAAGCGTCACATAGGGAGGAAACCTGGCACCATCCCTACGGTGAAGCATGGTGGTGGCAGCATCATGCTGTGGGGATGTTTTTCAGCGGCAAAGACTGGGAGACTAGNCCCACTTGGAGCTTGCCAAAAGGCACCTAAAGGACTCTCAGACCATGAGAAACAAGATTGAACTCTTTGGCCTGAATGCCAAGCGTCACATAGGGAGGAAACCTGGCACCATCCCTACGGTGAAGCATGGTGGTGGCAGCATCATGCTGTGGGGATGTTTTTSRGCGGCAAAGACTGGGAGACTAGTCAGGATMGAGGCAAAGATGAACGGAGTAAAGTACAGAGATATCCTTGTTGAAAACCTTCTCCAGAGTGCTCAGGACCTCAGACTGGGGCTAAGGTTCACCTTCCAACAGGACAACGACCCTAAGCACACAGACAAGACAACGCAGGTGTGGCTTCGGGACAAGTCTCTGAATGTCTTTGAGTGGCCCAGCCAGAGCCCGGACTTGAACCCGATCGAACATCCCTGGAGACACCTGAAAATAGCTGTTCAGTGACGCTCCCCATATAACCTGACAGAGCTTGAAAGGATTTGCAGAGAAAAATTGGAGAAACTCCCCAAATACAGGTGTGCCAAGCTGGTGTAAATGTGATATTTATGTTTTTTATTTTTAATACATTTGCAAAAAAAAATCTAAAAACTAGTTTTTGCTTTGTCATTATTGGGTATTGTGTGTTGATTGATGAGGGAAAAACACTATTTAATCAATTTTAAAATAAGGCTGTAACGTAACAAAATGTGGAAAAGGTGAAGGTTTCTGAATACATTCCGACTGTATTTGTTTACAACCTAGGATGATAGAAATGTATGATTGGACTGGTGTCCAGAAATTGCTAATGCAGCATGAGTCACAGAGAGGGCAGTGCAGACATACTTTTGTATTAATTGAGGACCCAGGTGAGGAGGGACACAATCTTGTTGGCCGTCAGGTCCTCTGCAGCCAGTTCCTGCACCCTCATGGAMACAGTGTAATGAGTTGGGAAGCACTGCACTCACTGTGGCCTCCAGCTTGCCCGTGCACTATCCACAGTTGCTTGGCCAGGTCGTCCAACAAAAGTAGTTTCGAATGAGGTTCTTGTTGTGCGTGTTTATTGCTGTCCATGCGGAAGTGATCGTACATTAGGTAATTCCATGAGCACTCCAGGTTCATCAGCTTGTGGTGGCCCTCCAGCAGTTCGGCTTGCTCAAACATTAACGGAGTGTCTGCCACCATCTCTGGCACTGCACAGGAAGGGAGGAGAAATATTAAWACACAAATAGATTGGAACTGTACAGTGTCACATCAAATGCAAYGCAAGCCAACAATAAGTTCCCAATCAAGTGACATGTAATGGTGCAGCTGAACATACCTGAAARTATTTTCTTCAGGTTCTACATGGCTGAGGCTAGCTGACTGTTCCATCCCAGCATATTTTACGTCCTTCGGGTTCTCAATATTGTTGATGCTTTGCCTCCATTCATTGCTGACTTCTGCCAGGAAGTCAGCCTCAAAAGGGAGTGACGGAGGCCCGTCTAACTGTGAGTGGATTGCAGCCTGGAGAGTGGGGACAGACAAGTGTAAATGGTTTATCTAGAGGTTGAATCAAAGTGCAGTACAGGGTCACAGAATGCAGCCAATGTCAAAGCTAAAGAAATGATTTTCTACCTTCAGTCGCGCTTCTACTAAAACTCCAGATCTAACTGGGTGATCAATAAATCATGGGATTTATGTCAGTTACTAGGTCTTAGCAGGTGAATGATTCATTTTCTAATGATTCATTTTCTAATCAGCTAGCTAGCTGTGGCTCCATACAGAATCAAGCTAAAATTAGCTAACAACTAGATTAAAATATAAACTAGCTTGCCAAAAGTCTGATCACGCAAAATTGGCATGCGCTGGTGTACAGATGCAAATATTAATTTGCATCTGTACTAATTTAGGAAATTACAAATTAGTTTTTTTTCATGTTCACATGTTCACATCAGTTATAGTTTTAGAATGTGTTTACGACTGCAGATTATTCTTCCATGTTCACAACTCATCAGTTACACACTTGAGAATTGTGTTTACAACTATAAATATATCTTACACTCTCAAATCATTGAGTATAGTTACATACACACAATAATGGGATTATTGTGGATAGTTAGACTAACATAATAGTTTCATTAACTAGTGTGCGTGCGCAAGTTGATTTTGTCCACGCACACCAGACGCGATCAGGACATGCAGGTTGAAATATCAAAATGAACTCTGAACCAATTATATTAATTTGGGGAAGGTCGAAATGCATAAACATTTATGGCAATTTAGCTAGCTAGCTTGCTGTTGCTAGCTAGTTTTTCCTGGGATATAAACATTGGTTGTTGTTATTTTACCTGAAATGCACAAGGACCTCTACTCGATAATTAATCAACAGATTAAATGGTCAAACAAGTTAGTTTCTAGTAATCTCTCCTCCTTCCTTCAGGCTTCTTCTTCATCTTCTCTTCTTCTTCGGACTGTATATGGCGGTTGGCAACCAACCTTAAGGTGCATTACCACAACCGACTGGAGTGTGAACCTCAGTTCATCTTTCAATCACCCACGTGAGTATATGCTCCTAAAAACCATGGGGAGATGGGAGAGGCAGGAGATGGGAGAGGCAGCGCATCGAGCATCACACAATAGAATCAAGTTCTATTTTAGCGCCTGACTACGCAGACGAGCAGTGTGGGTGAAATGATTGAATAACATGTATGTGTACATTTATTTTGCAACGCACGCGACGTGTCCAGTCTGGTCAACATGTTAATAATCCTGTTTACACATCTGAATTCAGGCTACCTGATGGCCCTCTGACAAATGCAGAAAATTGGCAATCGAAATAAACGTTCTATCACAGCGACCATATTATTTTAAAGTTTGTATGTGAAAACGACCTTTAAAAATACATACAATTCAATTGTTTCCAAATTTACTTAACTCTTGCTAAAGAGGGAGGCTGCCTCGGTTGGTGCTAGCACAAGTGCAGATCAAATACGGAATGCTGATTAAGGTGTATACATGTCTTAATAATTTGAAAGATTGCTCACGGGCCTCATTTATCAATCATGCGTAGGCACAAATCTGTGTGTAAACCACGTGTAGAATCCTTTCCATGCAAAGTGTGAGATTTTTATTAACATTTGCTTGACAGTGCATACATTTTACGCCCAGCCATGACCATGCATACGCACAGTGCCAAGTGGTGGAATAAAGGAACTGCTTGTCAAGCCTATAGGTAAAATATACAGTGTCTTCAGAAAGTATTCACACCCCTTCACTTTTTACACATTTTGTTGTGTACAAAGTGGAATTTAATGGATTTAATTGTAATTTTTTGGTCAATGATCTAAACAAAATACTCTGTAATGGCGGCAGGTAGCCTAGAGGTTAGAGCGTTGGGCCAGTAACCGAAAGGTTGCTAGATTGAATCCCAGAGCTAACAAGTTAAATTCTGTCTTTATGCCCCTGAACAAGGCAGTTAACCAACTGTTCCTAGGCTGTCATTGTAAATAAGAATTTGTTCTTAACTGACTTGCCTAGTTAAATAAAGGTAAAAAAATGTATTAAATAAAAAATGTAAAAAATGTCAGAGGGAAGGAAAATTTATGGAAAATAAAACACTAATATCTCTTGTAGATAAAACTATTCAACCCCCTTAGTCAATACATGTTAGAATCACCTTTTGCAGTGATTACAGCTGAGAGGCTTTCTGGTTAAGTCGTTATGAGTTTGCACAGCTGGATGTACAATATTTGCCCTTAAGTTTGGGAAAGGCGTGCCGCTAGCGGGACACCTCGACAACATCCGGTGAATTGCAGAGCGCCAAATTCAAATTAAATTACTATAAAAATGTACTTTCATAAAATCACAAGTGTAATACATCAAAATAAAGCTTAACTTGTTGTTAACCCAGCCGCTGTGTCAGATCTCAAAAAGGCTTTACGGTGAAAGCAAACCATGCGATTATCTGAGGACAGCGCCCCGCATACAAACACATGAAAAACATATTTCAACCAGGCAGGTGCGACACGAAAGTCAGAAATAGCGATATAAAAATGCTTTACCTTTGATGATCTTCTTCTGTTGGCACTCCAAAAGGTCCCAGTTACATCACAAATGGTCGTTTTGTTCGATATGTCCTTCTTTATATCCATAAAAACTAAGTTTAGCTGGCGCACTTCAGTCAATTATCCATCCAGTTTCCCTCCATCAAAATGCATACAAAATGAATTCCAAATGTTACTAATAAACTTTGCCAAACAAGTCAAACAACGTTTAAATCAAACCTTAGGTATCCCAATACGCAAAATAAACAATAAAATTTAAGACGGAGAATTGTATGTTCATTACCGGAGATAATAAGAAAGAACGCGCTTTCTTCCACGCGCTTGACACACTACAGCCAAAATGGGAGCCACCTAGAAAAGAAATTCTCCTAAAACCAGCCTGACATCTATTGGAAGCCCTAGGAACTGAAAATCTGGGAGGACTTGGGCTTATATATAGTACTAGCCATTGAAAATAGTGGTAAGCTGAATTTTTTTGGGGGGTTTGTTTCCTCGGGGTTTTGCCTGCCATATCAGTTCTGTTATACTCACAGACATAATTTTAACAGTTTTTTTGAAACTTTAGAGGTTTTCTATCTAATCTATATGCTTATCTGCTTCTGGGCCTGAGTAACAGGCAGTTTACTTTAGGCACGCTTTTCATCCGGATGTGAAAATACTGCCCCCTATCCCTAGTTCTTTTCTAAATTCTTCAAGCTCTGTSTATGTAAGGACAGACGCTGGGAGAYGAGAAGCAAGTACAGGGAGTGAAGATTTAAAGGATAAATGGACATGAAMCAATGATGGGCAGCCTGGCGCCCTCGAGTGCCAGAGAGGGGGAGCGGGTGCAGGCGTGATAGTGTAGTTGGTTGTGGATCATTGCTAGACAGCTATTTTCAAGTCTCGCCATATTTTAACTAGGCCACTCAGGAACATTCAATGTAGTCTTGGTAAGAAACTCCAGTGTATATTTGGCCTTGTGTTTTAGGTCATTGTCCTGCTGAAAGGTGAATTTGTCTCCCAGTGTCTGGTGGAAAACAGACAATCAAGTTTTCCACAATTTTGTCTGTGCTTAGTTTTATTCCGTTTATTTTTATTCCCAAAAATTCCCTAGTCCTTTCCGATGACAAGCAGACCCATAACATGATGCAGCCGCCACCATGTTTGGTACTCGGTGATGTGTTGTGTTGTATTTGCCCCAAACATAGTGCTTTGTGTGCATCAAAAAAAGTGTATTCCTTTGCCACATTTTTGCAGTGTTTATTATTTATTAGTGCCTTATTGCAAACAGGATGCATGTTTTGGAATATTTTTTATTCTGTACAGGCCTCTGTCACACTTGCTTCATCCATTTGTCAGCACTACTGTTGTTTCCGTTTCCCCTGTGCAGACGCTGTCCATATTCTGTTCCTGTCCKTGGTTATTAAATGTTCACTCCCTGTACCTGCTTCTCGTCTCCAGCGTCGATCCTTACAGAATGCTGACACCACTATACGAAGCATCAGGGAGGTTTTTTGTTTTGTTGGTGACGTCTGGTCCGGGTGTCACCGCCTATGGAACCGGGGGTGCCTCAGCTGGCTCGTCAGGCTTCCACGCCTTAGGTGGTTCAAGAGGTTTTCTTGCCCCGGTTGGGTTGGCAGGCTCCCATCCCACGTCATGCCTCAG
>NC_036869.1:25947546-25950646 GCF_002910315.2 Salvelinus sp. IW2-2015 | reverse complement strand
TCAGCCAGCTCATCAGGCTCCTACCCCACGTCATGCTTCAGCCGGCTCATCAGGCTCCACGCCTCAGCCGCTCGTCGGGCTCCCACGCCTCAGCGGGATCGGTCAGGCTTTCACGCCTCAGCCGGATCGTCAGACTCCCACGCCTCAGCCGGCTCGCCAGGATCCCATGCCTCTGCCGTTTTCGGGCTTTACGCCCCCAGCTGGCTTGTCCAGCGCCCATGCCTCGGCCGGCCCGTCAGGCTCGCCCAGGTGGGACGCCGGTGGCGCCGCTAGGGGAGTACTGTCACGCCTGCTCACGGTCTCCCTCTTCGGCGCTCGAGGGCGCCAGGCTGCCTTTTATTACGCACACCAGTCACCATCATTACACGCATCAGCGCTCATTGGACTCCTTCACATTTTGATGCCTTCCCTATATCTGTCTGTTTCCTCTGTTTCATCCCCTTGTCAGCATTATTGTCGTTTCCGTCTCCCCTGTCCAGATGCTGTCCGTATTCTGTTCATATCCGTGGTTATTAAATGTTCACTCCCTGTACCTGCTTCTCGTCTCCAGTGTCGATTTTAGAGGCTTCCTTCTTTTCACTCTGTCATTTATGTTAGTATTGTGGAATAACTACAATGTTGTTGATCCATCCTCTGTGTGTAGATCATGACACAAAATGTAAATGGAATCGGGTGTAACACAACTAAATGTGGAAAAAGTCAAGGGGTTTGAATACTTTCTGAAGGCACTGTATGTTCAAAATGTGTGAAATTGTGTGGGTTATATATATTTTTTTCTTTTTTCGATTGAATTGTTTTTCCATTGTGAATCCCATTTGTGAATTTGTGTAACATATCTTGACAGGCTATAATATATATGTAACCCAGGGGCACAACTTTCACTGGGGACGGGGACAATTGCCCTTATTTTAGTGCCCCAAAAACGTAATACTTCCAGATCAACTGTAATGTCAATACCATTGTAAAGCACAATTTCTCCCCTTTCCAACATTATCAATGACATGACCTAAACGCTGCCCGTTCTGCATAATTCAAGTAGGCAATGAGCAATGAGTCTTTTTAAAAATGGCGGGTGGGAAGCGAAACTAATGTGTGATAGTGAGAAGGAGAGATGTTGTGAGGGAAAATTGCTTTTTTTCACTCGATCTGTCCAACTTATCACCTTATCGCCTCTAAAATGTTAAAAAACACTATAAAGAGTTTATATAATGTGTCATTACATACCTATTTGAAGGTTTGTGTCGAATTTGAATCGGGTTTTTAGGGCGTCTAAAGTGATCTTAGAAGTAAACAGCGGCTTTGAGAATGATGATCGCATTGCTCCCCTGTCCAGATGCTGTCCGTATTCTGTTCATATCCGTGGTTATTAAATGTTCACTCCCTGTACCTGCTTCTCGTCTCCAGTGTCGATTCTTAGAGGCTTCCTTCTTTTCACTCTGTAAATTTATGTTAGTATTGTGGAATAACTACAATGTTGTTGATACATCCTCACCTATCTCTTATCACAGCCATTAAACTCTGTAACTGTTTTTGGCCTCATGGTGAAATCCTTGAGTGGTTTCCTTCTTCTCCGGCAACTGAGTTACGAAAGGTGCCTGTATATTTGTAGTGACTGGATGTATTAATACACCAGCCAAAGTGTAAATAATAAATGCACCATGCTCAAAGGGATTCAATGTCCGTTTTTTTTTTTTACCCATTTACCAATAAGTACTCTACTTTGTGAACCAATGGAAAACCTCCTTGGCTTTGTGGTTGAATATGTGCTTGAAATTCACTGCTCGACTGAGGGACCTTACAGATAATTGAATGTGTGGGGTACAGAGAAGGGGTATGTCACGACTTCCGCCGAGGTCGGGTCCTCTCCTTGTTCGGGCGGCGCTCGGCGTCGCCGGTCTTCTAGCCATCAATCACTTGTTGTGTATTTAACCCTCTTTTCCCCCCATGTCTTTGTGTGGGATTGTTTATTGTAAGTGCTTGTGCAAGTGTTGATTGGTGCACGACGGGTTTTTGTACCCATATCTTGTTATTTTTATGCCGTTGGTTTTGCTATTAAACTGCTCCGGCTATTAGCAAGTTCTGCTCTCCTGCGTCTGACTTCCCTGCCACCGGTTACGCACCCCTTACAGGGTAGTAATTTAAAAATCATGTTAAACACTATTGCATGCAGAGTGAGTCCTTGCAACTTTTTATGTGACTTGTTAAGCACATTTCTACTTTTCTATTTAGCCTTACCATAAGAAAAGGGTTGACAAGACATTTCAGATTTTAATTTCTAATTAATTTGTATACATTTCTTAAACATAACTTTAAACATAACTCCACTTTGACATTATGGGGTATTGTGTGTAGATCAGTGACACAAAATGTAAATGTAATCGATTTTAAATTCAGGGTGTAACACAACTAAATGTGGAAAAAGTCAAGGGGTTTGAATACTTTCTGAAGGCACTGTATGTTCAAAATGTGTGAAATTGTGTGGGTTATATTTTTTTCTTTTTTCGATTTAATTGTTTTTCCATTGTGAATCCCATTGTGAATTTGTGTAACATATCTTGACAGGCTATATAATATAATGTAACCCAGGGGCACAACTTTCACTGGGGACGGGGACAATTGCCCTTATTTTAGYGCCCCAAAAACGTAATACTTCCAGATCAACTGTAATGTCAATACCATTGTAAAGCACAATTTCTCCCCTTTCCAACATTATCAATGACATGACCTAAACGCTGCCCGTTTCTGCATAATTCAAGTAGGCAATGAGCAATGAGTCTTTTTAAAAATGGCGGGTGGGGAAGCGAAACTAATGTGTGATAGTGAGAAGGAGAGATGTTGTGAGGGAAAATTGCTTTTTTTCACTCGATCTGTCCAACTTATCACCTTATCGCCTCTAAAATGTTAATAAAACACTATAAAGAGTTTATATAATGTGTCATTACATACCTATTTGAAGGTTTGTGTCGAATTTGAATCGGGTTTTTAGGGCGGTGCTAAAGTGATCTTAGAAGTAAACAGCGGCTTTGAGAATGATGATCGCATGCAATGATGACGCAAAAAATGACTAGGTATCTCCCCTTACCCCCGTCACTGTCCATTT
>NC_036869.1:25931377-25947521 GCF_002910315.2 Salvelinus sp. IW2-2015 | reverse complement strand
CTTGTTTTTAAACGAATGGAGAAGTGGCGACACCTGGTGGAGAGAGAGGGTAAGACATAAATAGTTGCTTTATGCGTGCTGTACGTTATTGACCATGACACTCACGATGTAACGGAGGGTCACCCCCGGATTTGAAGTCAACACAGTCCGCCTACAGTAACCCATTAGTTGTCTTTGTAGCCTGTTGAATGTTGCGGGTAGGCCACATTTTGTACAGAATGGGGTTGAGTTTACGTTACTGTAACTGTTTATTTGCAGGCTTTTCTGTGTATAACGTTAGCTTCATTGTAATGCATCCCCGCGAGGAGATTGCTTGTCTGGCAAACCAGGAGAGTTACTATGTGAGACACCAACGATTCTTCGACAAGAGGCACAGGTCCGGAGAAAGGCACAATTGCCCCAGGGTAACATTAAGCAAGTGAACGTCATCTAGAAAAACTGGGACATTGTACGATGGACAACCATTTTTTGTCAACAACCATGGAATCGAACGGGGGCGTGCGGAGGAGAGGGAGGGCGCAGTAAGAGGGAGGAAAAGGGAAGGGTTATCAAAACGGGTGGGTTGCCAGGGTAGGAGGCCAGACAATAACTTGTCATGCCTGTCCAGGATTTATGAGCGTGCAGTATACCTTAGCTTATCCTGGGAAGCAGTTGAACACACTGGCTGTGTGCTCCCTCCCGCAGGGCACTGTGGCAACCAGCATGATCTTGGGATAAGGTTCGATGGAATAGTGACCTAAATAGCAACACCAAGGCTTCTCATTCGCTGGTACTTGGCAGCGTAATCCTAGCTGTAGGAACAACGGCGGTACAAGGAACTGCCGTGCTGAGGGCCGCGAGAACTAGCCGTGGACGTAGGGTATAGACATGCGTTTAAAATCAGTCTTATCTCACGTTGCTGTTCAAGTGTTACAGAAGAGAGCCCGGCAGCCGGCTCTGTATACGGTAGACGGGCCTCGTGTCTGCAGGAGGTGCCACTCTAATTGACTACCTCAACGGCGGAGAGCGGGAAAAGTGAAGTCATTGTAATAGGTTTGTCATGGAGACCAAAGACATCACATGAGTACGACACGGACGCACAGGAGGCTGGAAGTTATTCTCATTTAATCCCTAGTCGACACCACGCAGGATTGACATAGGATCACCCGTAGCACGCACAATACCACGTGAACGACGGCATGATACCTAGGAACAGACCGAGATAGGAAAGACCTTAGCGAACAATCAATACCAAGCGCTTCCCTCTCTCAAGTGGTGAGCGGCAACAAGCATATAGCGTTACGGTTGTTGAGGTTGTTCTATGCCAGAGAGAGACTTTAGCCTACCTGACTCGTCTATGTACTTTCATTGTCAGTAGGTCTCCACCGATCGCACCCTTCATTAATAGCGACGACTGCAGTCATAGGCACAAAAGCCAAATCACAGAGGAAGGAGCACGGTGGAACAAAACTGTAGACCTAAAGCGGATGCAACGGGAAGGAGGGTCACCAATTGTCTTCGACACCGTGTATTCTGGCTTGATGAGACATGATCAGCCCATAATGGCCCCTGTGGCGGAGCGTAGTTTGTAGGAAGCGGCACAACCGATGCTGACTCACATAACAATCTTACACACTTGCTATGTCTGTGTCGTGGTATCATGGAAACTGAGATAAACAAAAGGTGGAACCTTATAGGCAATTAGCAAGACACCCAATAAAGATGGTTCTGCAGGTGGTGACACAGACCACTTCTCAGTTCCTATGCTTCCTGGGCTGATGTTTTGGGCACTTTGATGCTTGGCGTGCTTTCACTCTAGTGGTAGCAGGAGCGGAGTCTACAACCCAACAAGTGGCTCAGTAGGTTGCCAGCTCATCCAGGAGGGCCACATCAATGCAAGCATGTGGCCAAAAAGGTTTGCTGATGTCTGTCAGCGCTAGCTGTCCAGAAGCATGGAGGCGCTACCAGGAGACAGGCCAGTACATCAGGCAGACGTGGAGTTGTAGGGCCGTAGGAGGGCACAACCCAGCACAGGACCGCCTACCTTCCGCCTTTGGGCAAGGAAGAAGCACTGCCCAGAGCCCTCGCAAAATGACTTCAGCAAGGCCACAAATGTGCATGTGTCTGCGCAAACGGTCAGAAACAGGACTCCATGAGGTGGTAGAGGGGGCCCGACGTCCCACAGGGGGGCTTGTGCTTACAGCCCGTGCAGGACGTTTGGCATTTGCCAGTGAGAAACACCAAATGCAAATTCGCCATGGCGCCCTGTGCTCTTCACACGATGAAAGGCAGGTTACACACGCACATGTGCACAGACGTGACAGAGTCTGGGGAAAGACGCCGTGAGAACGTTCTGCTGCTGCAAAACATTCTCAGCATGCGACCGGTTTGGCGTTGGGTCAAGTCATGGTGTGGGTGGCATTTCTTTGGGGGGCCGCACAGCCCTCCCATGTGCTCGCGCAGAGGTAGCCCGACGTGCCATTAGGTACGAGATGAGATCCCAGACCCCTTGTGAGGACCATATGCTGGGTGCGTTTGGCCCTGGGTTCCTCCTAATGCAAGGACAATGCGGAGACCTCATGTGGCTGGGGAGTGTGTCAGCAGTTTCCTGCAAAAGGAGCATTGATGCCTATGGACTGCCCGCGCCGGACCCCAGGACTGATCCAATTGAGGCCACCATTCTGGACATCATGTCTCCTCCATCCCACCAGCGCCACGTTGCACCACAGACTGGTTCCAGGAGTTGGCGGATGCTTTAGTCCAGGTCGTGGGGAAGGAGATCCCTCAGGAGACGCATCCGTCCACCTCATCAGGAGCATGCCCTAGGCGTTGTAGGAGGTCATACAAGGCACGTGGAGGCCACACACACTACTTGAACCTCATCTTGATCTGGGTTTTATAGGACAATCTACATCAAAGTTGGATCAGCCTTAGTGTGGTTTTCCACTTTAATTTTGAGTGTGACTCCAAATCCAGGACCTTCCAGCTGGGATTATAATTGAATCCTACCATTTGATAAATTTTTTGTGCTGATTTTGTTGTCAGCACATTCAACTATGTAAAGAAAAGAAAGTATTTAATAAGAATATTTCATATCAAATCAGATCTAGGGATGTGTTATTTAGTAGTTCCCTTTATTTTTTTGGAGTGATATATACAGTGGGCAAAAAAGTATTTAGTCAGCCAACCAAGTGTGCAATATGTTCTACACGCGATGCGTTAAAAATATAGCTGACAGCTCAGAGCGTGTAATGTATGTGCATATATTACGGCTACAGCTTGCGCTAATCTATGTACACGAATTCAAAGTATAATGATAAAACAAATCTCAGAAAATCACATTGTATGGATTTGTATTCAATATTATTATGTCAAGTAATTATGGTGGTAAAATACAATGATATTATTGGTCACCTACAAGAGGGCACACGCAAATGAGTTTTTTGGCTACCTCACAGATTCCCTATAGCGTATCTCTTTTAAGCGCCTCATCATGTTTCCAGTACCAGCTCTTACCTAGTGTATTAAATGCACTTGTTTGCCGAAATTGGAGTATTCGGATATGGACAGACGACATCAGCTGGTCGCTACCAGCATAGGCGCTACAAACCAGCAGATACAACATACATTAAACTTCCACCTAACTGGACCAAGACCAAAGAGCTGTCAGGGAAAGAGACACCAGAGAAATATCTGAATTCATTGTTGAGGACCTGCACCAGGGCTGGAAAGACTGAGGATCGTGCCACACTTAGAATAAGCAGGCTGGTTGACAAGAAATCATATGCGCTGTTGAGGGAAGCCAATAGTTGTATTAGTGGTGAAAATGAGAAGTAAAGCAGTTACTATTCCTTATACACTTGATTAATCGTCACCTCGATCTGCGAGGGTACGCAACTGTGCAAGATCTTCATCCACCGTGGGGTCAAAGATGTAGTCATGCTAGGATTAGGCGTGTGACACTCTAAAAAATCGAAGATTACCAGGCAACCGGGAGAGGATCCTCTAGGCGAAATTGACATCGGCAGGAGAGAGCCTAGGGCAAGACCTAAGGGAGAGCATAAGAATAACCTACCAGGAATAACATCGTAACACAGCAACTATGCGCGCGCCACAGAGGCACTATCAAATACCGTCTAGTGAGCCAGCGACACTGTACCCCTGCTTAAAGCCATGCTAACCATGTGCCATGGTCCCAGTCCCTGAAAGTGGTTTGCTACTGCGAGGCACAGAAGCAATAACTCTGGTGTATTAAGGCTCATCCGAGAGTGTTGGAGCAGAAAATGTGACAAGAGTACTTTTGGGATCTTTGAGTCAGATCTGAAATCATACCACTAACCTAGATACGTATATTCGCTAGATATAAACTCAACAAATCGTCGTAGTGTGCGGGTGATGTCGACAACCAGAATGCTGAGATTGATTATCTCTAAAGTGATACACCCATAGCCTACTGTGATAGCTCATGTAGTGGTGTAAACATCCATTGCTCTAAGGCTGTTTCTGAGACTTAAAAGAGCACCAGCCCCGCGCGATCTCGAATCAGATGTCACAGGATGAGAATGAATGGAGCCATGCTATTTCGTGAGATCTCTTAGGAGATGCAAACCTCGCGTCCTTCCCCCCAGGAAGTCAGCAATGGGGTCACTTGCACGAATTGAATCCACGATGCGCTCAGAGAGTTCTATTCAGCATGACCAAGATAAGCATTATGATCCCAGAAATCAAACGTACTGCACGCTTCGCTGTGCTCTAGTCAGGCAGGGCAACGACAAAGCTCAGTGGCTTCGATAAGTATAAGAGCATTTATTCCTGGTCTCCTGAGGGAGATAGGCCTGAGCTAGTGGCGGTCCAGATCTCGAGACCATATTTCCCACATTTAGAAATATCACTCCTGGAGTGGCCGAGCTGAAACAAGAGTCCGTGAGTTATGTTCACTAGCATCACAGTGCACAAGGCGAATGATATAACATACTAGTGCTTCTTTAGACAGATGGAGATCTTAGCGTACTCTGTTGGTCAATGACATGGCCCAAAATACCAGCACATGTGCCTACCGCTGATTCAAACCTTGTGAAGTAACTTACTACTGGAAAACTGCTGAAATTGTACCTCTGTCACTAGCCGCACATAGAAGGTATGGTTTCTTGCCATACACCACAGACGTAGTTGAGATAACACATCCGGTCTTCTCAGTTACTTGTTACTCACAAATATACTTCTTTACTTCACCCATCACAAGCTACTGTTGATGTTAATGTTTGCTCAAATAAATATCATAAAGCACTAATACCGTACAACTGTAGATTTTCTGTGTGGATTCTTTTCTTTTCTGATCTCCCACATACCGGGTCATGTCCATGTCTAACATAATGTTTGTAGGAAACACAGAGATTTAACCCATATGATGCTAGGCACTAGAATCTCAAAAGAGCTCAGACACAGACTAGTGTCCGATCGACTCTACTAAGCAGATTGACTTTGCTGAGGATGATCGAAAGTTGAGGCAGGTACGGGGGAGAAGGTAACCTATGGCTCACTAATTAGGTGGAAATAACGGACATGGGAACGACGTACAGACTATAACAGCTTAGAACTAACAACATGGATAAAATTTTATGCACAATCAATCAGAAGACCGGGGCAACCAGAGGCTGAGGGGAACACTGACCATATAGGGAGAACATGAAACTGTATAGTTACAATATAAAATCAGTGAAGCTGCGTATATAGCTGTAATCGTCTTAGAGTGATTTCTAGATTAAGAAAAGAGTCCAGGTTGAGCTCCAATTAACGCTGTATGCGGCGTGACGAGGAAAGGTGCAGGTGTACGTGATGATGGCCAGGGAGTGACTAGTGATTGCAGGTCATTTCTGCGCCCTCAGCCGCCAGGGGGTATAGGGGAAGAATGCGGAGGGCTGGTGGAAGCAAGACGGTGACCAGAAGAGCGAGCGAAGCAAGTGCACTTGGACTTTGATGTCTCTTTCTCGTTCTATAGTTCCCTTTTTCCTGAATGACTCTAACGTGGCTGTCTGTTGAGAACAAGTGACAGGCCAGAGCCTCGCAACCACCTCTATAATCCAAACACCAGGAATTCATTATTTTAGTTCCATTGATTGCTCAATGTGAGTGCCTCCAAAAAGTCTGTTAAAATAAATGATTGACACAAAATTGTACTCCTCAAAAACTACAAAGTTCATGCTATTAAAACAACCTCTTAATTGATTATGCCAGGGTGTGGGTTTTTCTCACAGCTGTTTTCAGCAAGGTGTATCGTTATATGTTAAGTTTATCTTTTGTTTGTATATTATTTGCTCCATACTAATTATATTTTCATTGTATCAGTTAAATCGACCTACATATATAGATGTATACAATATATTCAACTACAAGGGGTGTTCCTAGTGTACCAATACTCTATGGTGGTGTGATGTACTACGCATTCGATGCTATATGCCAGAAACGATATTAGGAGTTATGAAAGGAGAATAGAATGTGATGATTAGGCTTGGGAAATAGACTGGAGTAGTTGATTTTGCAAAAATTTGACATCTAGGTGAACATATACAGATTAGAAATAAATACTAAACTCAAAAGATAACTTACAATACATTACTAACACCTTGGAAACAGCTTGTAGAACCAAACCTTGGGACCAAGATTTAAGAACTTCTTGTAAAATAATTTAGAACGACAAATATGATAGACTTTCGATTTTAGATCTATGTTTGGGGGTTACGGGGAATCAAATGTGTCACAAGTTATTCATTTTATAGGTCATGCTCTAACCAACAAGAGGCGTATTTTGATGAGGGCGCCAAACCCTGGTACACAAAATAGGACGCAATCAGTAGCGCGAGCTGTTAAAATAATGATTCTGAGTAGGTGGCGCTTGGGCGCTGGCGTTCTCCGGTCAGAAAAGAAAAAGGAGAGGCGGCCTAACTAGAAAACCACACTGGGTGAGAGGGGGTCACTAATGTCTCACAGAAAGCAAGACAGGTCCGGAGAAAGAATGCAAATCAATGAGGAGGGCCCGGACATAAGAAAAGGTGAGCGCAAACGAGAAGAGAGGAGAGACTGCAAAGGTCCAGGCACTGACTGCTCTCTTCTCTTACGCTCTGCTCCCGTTCTTCCCCTCCCCTGGCCGCTTGAGGCGCCAGAATTGCCTTGCGGATCAGCTTTCACTCCGGCCCATCCATCACGTACACTGCCATTTGCGCGCCTCACGCGGCAAATCAGCGTTATTGGACTCACCTGGACGCTCTTATCACCTGTTCATTTTGCCTCCCCTATATGTGTCAGTTGCCCCACTCTGTTCCCCGCGTCGCATTGATTGTTTTTCTGTTTGCTAAGCTGTTTATGTCTTCGTCCAGATCCTTTATTTAATTAATGAGTTGGTTTTTTACCGAACAACGATCTATTTTGTTCATTGACCATGTGGAAAAACATTCTCCCCAAATCTTCTTCTGCATCGATCCAAATGCCTCTCTACAACTTCAGACTGGGCGCACTGGGACATTGGCTTAGCGGGAACACCCCGTCTGGCACGCCTTTTATGTACCTTATATCTTTCATTTTTTCATCTCCCTAACATCTTCATTTTTTATATTCCTCCTTTTTTTCTGCATGCTATTTCCTATCGTGATATTCTACTTTCAGTAACTATCTATTTCTATTTAACTTGTAATTTACCGATGTTGTTGTATCTCTACACATCTTATTTTTTTTAGTTTAGTTTCCATTTTTTTTTCATAATTTATCATATCTTACTCTACTTTTCCTACCAATACTCGCACTCCCTTCTATTCTCTTGTATTTGCAGGTATTTGACAGTCTCCTCTCGCGCCGTAGTGGCTTGTGGTTTACTGATGTTGTACGGCTCTGTTTACGCTTTTGGTCCCAGCTCTATGCACGGTCATTCACGAGTCCTCCCGTTGTGTGGCCGTTCTTTGGTTTCTTGTTCACCTTATCTTTGTGATCATCTTGACCCCACGGTGAAAGATCTTGCGTGGCTACGAAGAGCCCCAAGATCGAGGGAGGCGAGCGCCGAAAGCAATATTATAGATGTGTCTTTGTTGTCTCCATTTCCTAATAATGCTCCCACAAGTTGATTTCTTCAAACCAAGCTGCTTACCTAATTTGCCAAGATTCAGTCTTTCCCAGCCTGGCGATCAGTCTACAATTTTTGTTTCTCATTCTGGGTGTCCCCCTTTGGACAGCTCTTGGTCCTGAGCCCCATATGGGAGTTTTGTACTCCCCGTACCATGGCTTTCTGTCTCATGTGATCTGTTGAGTTGTGGACATCCAGCGGGTCTAGTTTCCTCTGTGATTTAATAGATCGACCCGGTGACCGATAACAAATTCTCTAACCTGATAGTCTGCCTGATTTAATCAAGAGTGATATACGATGCAAGGGAGGACAGAGGGTGCAGTGTTTTTTTAGTTAATTACCTTCTCTGTAATGTGAGAGAAGTTTACAGGTCTTGTCGAGAATCTGCACACTAATGGAAATACTTTATTGTGCCCCTTTTTGTAAGGTGTGAATCCAAGATAATAGAAGACCATAGATAAACATTTTTTCCCTCTAGCATACAATTTGCAAAAAATTCATTACAAAATCCTAACAATGTGAATTTCTGATTTGCTTTTCTCTTTTTCTGTCATAGGTTTTGAAGTTGTACCTATGATTGAAATATACAGAGCCTCTCTCCATCTTTTTAAGTGGAGAACTGCAACAATTGGTCCTGACTAATACTTTTTTTGCCCCACTGATATATACACTGCTCAAAAAATAAAGGAACACTAAATAACACATCCTAGATCTGAATAACTGAAATATTTATTAAATAACTTTTTTTCTTTACATAGTTAGAATGTGCTGACACAAAATCACACAAAAAAATATCAAGGGAAACTCAAATTATCACCCATGGAGGTCTGGATTTGGAGTCACACTCCAAAATTAAAGTGGAAAACCACAACTACAGGCTGATCCAACTTTGATCTAAGGTCCTCTAAAACAAGCACAAATGAAGGTTCAGTAGTGTGTTGGCCTCCACGTGCCTGTATGACCTTCCCTACAGCCTGGCATGCTCTGGATGAGTGGCCGGATGGTCTCCCTGAGGGATCTCCTCCCAGACCTGAACCTAAAGCATCCGCCAACTCCCTGGACAGTCCGTGGTGCACTGGCGTTGGTGGATGGAGCGCAGGACATGCAGTCCCAGATGTGCCTCAATGATTCAGGGGCTGGGTTACGGGCGGCCATCCATAGGCCATCAAATGGCCTTCCTTTTGCAGATTCTCCTCTCCCCTCAGCAGCCTCCACTTATATAGTTATATGTCTGTCATATTGAGGTATCTAGCTATAAGTTAAACCTGATCAATCAAATGGATAGGTGTAAGCAATTATGGTAATTACAAATGCCCTTAACTAGGTGTCTTTGCTAGACAGACACGGGGGAGGATGAAAGTGAGAGACAGACAGACAGACAGACAGACAGACAGACAGACAGACAGACAGACAGACAGACAGACAGACAGACAGACAGACAGAGAGCAAAAAACAGCAGTGCAAATGTACTTAGACTTGAGTATTTCAACAACTCTTCTTCCAACTTGTTAGGCAATCACATCTACCTACGGGGGAAGGATGGCCAGCCACACAGGAGGGTGAATTTTACTAAGGARGAGAAGGAGGCCGTGCTGACCGAGATGCATGCTGGCCATTTCGGAGTGAAGCGCATGATTTCCAAAATCAACCTATGCTTCTTCTGACGGGGAATTGTCAAGGAGGTGTACACCTGGGAAAGTGAAATAACCGTTTGTTTATTAATCACATTCTATTATATATGACATATTATGATTTCAATGAATGTCATATTAGAGAGCACACAATGTTTCAATGTGTCACTTTTTGCGCAAAGTTCAGTACCCTGTCTAGCCTGCCAGAAGTTTGAGAGGGAGCAGACTGTGGCGCAGGAGTTGAAGCTAATCAAAGTTATTTCACCATGGCACATGATCTGTAAGTGTCCAAATTCAAATTTTGCCCTGATAAGTTGTTTGTAATGGTTGCTTTATTTGACCACAGCAGAGTTTAATATTATAGTGTGTGTGTGTGTTTCCTTACGAATATGAAAATCTGCATATGGTATGACACAGATATGTGTAAGAATAAAGTAATCCAGGAATGGCAACAGCTGGTGTCTGACAGCGACCGATCACTTTACCAAGTGGGTGGAGGCAAAACCCATTAAGGTCAGTAAAAGAAGAGTACGTGCTTAACTCTAATATCCCTTCTGTAACCAGTTAAAAAGGGTGCTTGGAACCAAAAATAGATTTTTGGTTYGTATGATACCCATCAAGGATGAGACTAACAAGGCCACCTCCAAGACCATGGTGGACATCTTCAACACCTGCCCCCCAGGAGGTATCCCATCCACCAGAACCAGTGAGTTCAGATCAGTCTGATTCGCTGTGCTCTTAGTCAGAGGGGGACCAGCTTGAGGTAGGCTATACCTTCCAAAAGTGATGAAAAGTACATATTTTCCATTTATAACACTGCACTAATCCATTAAACACACCACACACACAGAGAGAGATGTTTTCCTGAATGTCAACGATCATCTCCTTTGTTTTGTTGACATTGATGTGAGGTATTTTGACACCACACTCCGAGGGCCTTCAACCCTCCTCCCTGTAGGCCATCTCATCGTTGTTGGTAATCAAGCTTACCACTGCTACTGTTGTCTCGCAAAACTTTGATGAGGCGTATATGGCCACGCAGTCATGGGTGAACAAGGAAGTACAGGAGAGGGCTGAGAACTGACCTCTGTGGGCCCCAGTGTTTGAGATCAGCGGTGAGATGTTGTTTCCTACCCTTCACCACCTGGGCGCGGCCCGTCAGGAAGTTCCAGGACTCAGTTGCAGCAGGGAGGGGTCGAGAACCCCAGGATCTTCGGCTTTAATGACGAGTTTGGAGGCGTACTATGGTGTAATGCTGCAGCTGTAGTCGATGAACACATCTCTACATAGGTATTCCTCTTGTCCAGATGGTTTAGGGCAGTGTGCAGTGTGATTTGCGTCGTCTCTTGACCTATTGGGGGCGGTAAGCAAAATTGGAGTGCGGTCGTGGGTGTTCAGGTAGGGTTGGCAGTGAATCTGTCCTGTAAACTAGTCTCTCATGCACTTCTATGACGTGACGGAAGTGTGAGTGCTACGGGCGATAAGTCATTTTAGCTCAGTTACTTAGCCTTTCTGGAACAGAACAATGGTGGCCTCTTGGGAACAGCAGACTGGGATAAGGTTTGATTGAATATGCCCGTAAACACACATCCAGCTGGTCTGCGCATGCTCTGAGGACACGGCTAGGATGCCGTCTGGCCGGCAGCCTTGCGAGGGTTAACACGTTTAAATGTTTTACTCACGTTGGCTGCAGTGAAGGAGAGCCGGCAGGTTTTTGGTAGCGTGCCGTGTCGTGCGCACTGTATTTGTCCTCAAAGCGAGCAAAGAAGTTGTTTAGTTTGTCTGGGAGCAAGACATCGTGGTCCGCGACGGGGCTGGTTTCTTTTTGTAGTCCGCGATTGACTGTAGACCCTGCACATAACCTCGCGTGTCTGAGCCGTTGAATTGCGACTCTCTTTGTCTCTAACTGCCGCTTAGCGTTTGATTTGTCTTGCGGAGGGAATAGCTACACTGTTTGTATTCATTCATGTTTCCGGTCGCTCTTATATACACTGCTAAAAATAAATAAAGGGAACACTTAAACAACACAACTCCAAGTCAATCACACTTCTGTGAAATCAAACTGTCCACTTAGAAGCAACATCTGATTGACAATACATTTCACATGCTGTTGTGAAAATGGAATAGACAATAAGGTGGAAAATTATCAAGGCAATTAGCAAGACACCCCCAATAAAGGAGTGGTTCTGCAGGTGTGACCACAGACCACTCTCTCAGTTCCTATGCTTCCTGGCTGATGTTTTGGCACTTTTGAATGCTGGCTGGTGCTTTCACTCTAGTGGAGATGAGACGGAGTCTACAAACCCACATCAAGTGGCTCAGGTAGTGCAGCTCATCCAGGATGGCCCATCAATGCAAGCTGTGTCAAAAAGGTTTGCTGTGTCTGTCAGCGTAGTGTCCAGAGCATGGAGGCGCTACAGAGACAGGCCAGTACATCAGGAGACGTGGAGAGCCGTAGGAGGGCAACAACCCAGCAGCAGGACCGCTACCCCGCCTTTGTGCAAGGAGAAGCACTGCCAGAAGCTGCAAAATGACCTCAGCAGGCCACAAATGTGCATGTTTCTGCTCAAACCGGTCAGAAACAGACTCCATGAGGGTGGTATGAGGGCCCGACGTCACAGGTGGGTTGTGCTTACCAGCCGTGCAGGACGTTTGGCATTTGCCAGAGAACACCAAGATTGGCAAATTCGCCACGGTCGCCGCCTGTGGTCTTCACAGATGAAAGCAGGTTCACACGCACATGTGACAGACGTGACAGGTCTGGAGACGCCTGTGGATACGTTCTGCTGCTGCAACATCCTCCAGCATGACCGGTTTGCGGTGGGTCAGTCATGGTGTGGGGTGGCATTCTTTGGGGGGGCCGCACAGCCCTCCATGTGCTCGCCAGAGGTAGCCCGACTGCCATTAGGTACCGAGATGCAGATCCTCAGACCCCTTGTGAGACCATATGCTGGTGTGCGGTTGGCCCTGGGTTCACTCCTAATGCAAGACAATGCTAGACTCATGTGGCGGAGTGTGTTCAGCAGATTCCTGAAAAGGAAGGCATGTGATGCTATGGACTGGCCCGCCCGTACTCAGACCTTGATCCAATGAAGCACATCTGGGACATCATGTTCTCGCTCCATCCACCAAACCCACGTTGCACACAGACTGTCCAGAGTTGGCGGATGCTTTTAGTCCAGGTCTGGCGAGGAGATCACCACTCAGGAGCCATCCGCCACCTCATCAGTAGAGCATGCCCCAGGGCGTTGTACGGGAGGTCATACAGTTTCACGTGGACGGCCAGCACACACTACTGAACCTCATTTTGACTGTGTTTTAAGGACAATTACATCAAAAGTTGGATCAGCGTAGTGTGGTTTCCACTTTAATTTTGATGTGCTCCAAATCCAGACCTCACATGGGTTGATAAATTTGATTTCCATTGATAATTTTTGTGTGATTTTGTTGGTCAGCACATCTCAACTAATGTAAAGAAAAAAGTATTTAATACGAATTTCCTATTCATTCAGCATCTAGGTATGTGTTAATTTTAGTGTTCCCTTTATTTTTTTATGAGCAGTGTATATATACAGTGGGGCAAAAAAGTATTTAGTCAGCACCAATTGGTGCAAGTTCTCCCATTAAAAGAAGATGAGAGAGGCCTGTAATTTTCAATTTCATTAGGTACACTTCAACTAATGAGCAGAACAAAATAGAGAAAAACAAAATCAGAAATCACATTGTATGGATTTTTATGAATTTATTTGCAAATTATATGTGGAGAATATAAGTATTTGGTCACCTACAAACAAGCCAAGATTTCTGGCTCTTCACCAGACTGTAGCTGTCTTCTTAAGAGGCTCCTTCTTGTACTCCACCCTGTTACTGTTTAATGGCACTTGTTTCGAATTTGTTTATCAAGCTATAAAAAGACACCTGTCCCACCACCTCAAAAGCAGTCACACTCAAACTCTCCCACTAGGCCAAGACGCAAACAGAGCTGTCAAAGGAAACCAGAAACAAAATTGTAGCGCTGCCACCAGGCTGGGAAGACTGAATCTGCATATAGGTTAAGCAGCTTGTTTGAAGAAATCAACTGTGGGAGCAATTATTAGAAATGGAAGACATACAAGACCGCCACCTTGGATAATCTCCCTGAATTCTTGGGGTTCCCTTCCACGCAAGATTCACCCGTGGGGTTCAAAATGCAATCACAAGGAACGGTGAACAAAGAATCCCAGAAACCTACAGGGGGGACCTAGTGAATGACCTCAGAGCGCTGGGACCAAAGTAAAAAAGCCTACCATCAGTAACAACTACGGCCGCCAGGGACTCAATCTGCAAGTGCCAAGATCCGTGTCCCCTGCTTCAGGCAGTACAGTGTCCAGCCCGCGAAGTTTGCTAGAGAGCATTTGGATGATCCAGAAGAAGAATTGGGAGAATGTATATGGTCAGATGAAACCCAAACCATAGAACTGTTTTGGGTAAGAAACTCAACTTGTCGTGTTCGGAGGCCAAAGAATCTGAGTTTGTCTCCCAAAGAATCTACCATACCCTTACTGTGCAGCATGGGGGGTGGAAAACATCATGCTTGTGGGCTGGTTTTTCTGGCAAAAGGGACCAGGACGACTGATCCGTGTGAAAGGGAGAATGAAATGGGGCCATGTATCGCTGAATTTTTGAGTGAAAACCTCCTTCCAGCAGCCAGGGCATTGAAGATCGGAAACGGTGGCTGGTCTTTCCAGCATGACAATGATCCCAAACACAACGCCGGGCAACGATAGGGTGCTTCGTAAGACGCTTTCAAGTCCTGGAGTGGCCCCTAGCTAGTCTCCAGATCTCAAACCCATAATGAAAATCCTTGGAGGGAGTTGAAAGTGCCGTGTTGCCCAGCAACAGCCCCAAACATCACTGCTTCTAGAGGAGAGATCTGCAATGGAGGAATGGGCCAAAATACCAGGTCAACAGTGTGTGAAAAACCTTGTGAACTACAGAAAACGTTTACCTCTGTCATTGCCCAACAGTAAGGGGTAATATAACAAAGTATGAGATACAACTTTTGGTTATGACAAAATCCTTTCCACCATAATTTGCAAATAAAGTTCATTAATAAATCCTACAATTGATTTTGCTGGATTTTTGTCTTTCTTTTCATTTTGTCTGGTCCATAGTTGACGGGAGGGGTTCTGTATCCTATCATGAAAATTACACGGCCTCTCTCATCTTTTTAAAGTGGGAGAACTTGCAACAATGGCTGGCTGACTACATACTGGTTTTTGCCCCACTTGTATGTATCCTATTGTTTAATCTAAGTTTCAGTTGGTCATTTTTATGATTTGTTTTTTCTATCATCTCCGCATAAGGACTCATTAGTACAAAACTCCTTGGTAGTTGAATATCATATGTAATTATTTAGGTCCTACAACGGAGACAACAAGGAACTAATGGGTGGAGGCCAAAGTAAAATACAAAACAAAAGAGTAACTTTAACGAATAACGAACAATCCTGTGTGAAACAAGCTGTGGCCAAAACCAACCTGGCAATATTTAAGATTTTAATACATGAACTGGATAAGTTTTTTTGTACAATGCTGTGGTCAATATCATTTTATTTTAACAGACTTTGTTTGTGCACTCACATGGCAATTCAGTGGACTAAAATAATGAAATTTGGTGTTTTGGAAATATAGAGGTGTTGCGAAGGCTTCTGCCTGTCACTTTGTTCTCACAGACAGCCCAGTCTCAGAAGGGGGAACTGCAGAGACGAGACTGCAAAGTCCCAGTGCCTGCTGCTCTCTCTGTCAGCGTCTGGCTCCGCCTCTTCCCACTCCCTGGCGCTTGAGGGCGCCAGAATGCCTTTGCATCCACTCACCCCCCTGCCATCCATCACGTACACCTTGCCTTTCCTCGTACACGCGCATCAGCGTTTATTGGGATCTCACCTGACTCTTTCTTATCACGTTTCATTCCTCCCCTATATGTGTCCAGTTCCCCAGCTCTGTTCCCGCTTCTGCATTGATTGTTTTTCTGTCTGCTAAGCTGTTTATGTCTCGTTCCATGTCCGTTATTATTAATATGTTACTCCACCGTACCTGCTTCGTCTCTCCAGCGTCATCTTGTGATAGATCGTGACACTCTCTGTTCTGAGTATTGTGCCGTGCAGTGTTTTTAGTTAAGTCTGTGTATCTCAACATATTATGTGGCTCCGGTATTGAGTAGAGCAAGAAAACTTCTCTTAGCATCATAATGCAACATAACAACAGCAAGTACGGTAGATTATGTAATGAAAAGCTTTGGAGGGTGATCCACGTCTGGGTGTTGGGCAGAAGCCCCTAGTTCCTGTAGACTGGAGCAGAGTTAACGGGAACAGGGTAGGAGAACAAGAACGTAAACATGCAAACACACAGGTACCAACTTTACTGTGAGAAAATAATGAATGGAG
>NC_036869.1:25923385-25931221 GCF_002910315.2 Salvelinus sp. IW2-2015 | reverse complement strand
CAACTCCAAGTCAATCACACTTCTGTGAAATCAAACTGTCCACTTAGAAGCAACATCTGATTGACAATACATTTCACATGCTGTTGTGAAAATGGAATAGACAATAAGGTGGAAATTATTATCAATTAGCAAGACACCCCCAATAAAGGAGTGGTTCTGCAGGTGTGACCACAGACCACTTCTCCAGTTCCTATGCTTCCTGGCTGATGTTTTGGCACTTTTGAATGCTGGCTGGTGCTTTCACTCTAGTGTACATGAGACGGAGTCTACAACCCACAATCAAGTGGCTCAGGTAGTGCAGCTCATCCAGGATGGCACATCAATGCAAGCTGTGTGCAAAAAGGTTTGCTGTGTCTGTCAGCGTAGTGTCCAGAGCATGGAGGCGCTACAGAGACAGGCCAGTACATCAGGAGACGTGAGGAGGCCGTAGGAGGGCAACAACCCAGCAGCAGGACCGGCTACCTCCGCCTTTGTGCAAGGAGAAGCACTGCCAGACCCTGCAAAATGACCCCAGCAGGCCACAAATGTGCATGTGTCTGCTCAAAACGGTCAGAAACAGACTCCATGAGGGTGGTATGAGGGCCCGACGTCACAGGTGGCTTGTGCTTAAAGCCGCTGTCAGGACGTTTGGCATTTGCCAGAGAACACCAAGATTGCAGAATTCGCCACGGTGCGCCCTGTGCTCTTCACAGATGAAAGCAGGTTCACACGCACATGTTGACAGACGTGACAGAGTCTGGAGACGCCGTGAGGAACGTTCTGCTGCTGCAACATCCTCCAGCATGACCGGTTTGCGGTGTGGCAGTCATGGTGTGGGGTGGCATTCTTTGGGGGGGCCGCACAGCCCTCCATGTGCTCGCCAGAGGTAGCCCGACTGCCATTAGGTACCGAGATGCAGATCCTCAGACCCCTTGTGAGACCATATGCTGGTGTGCGGTTGGCCCTGGGTTCCTCCTAATGCAAGATACAATGCTATGAACCTTTCCATGTTGTTTAAGTGTTCCCTTTATTTTTTTGAGCAGTGTATATAAGGCGACCGGAAACATGAATGAATACAAACAGTGTAGCTATTCCCTCCGCAAGACAATCAAACAAGCTAAGCGTCAGTATAGAGACAAAGTAGAGTCGCAATTCAACGGCTCAGACACGCGAGGTATGTGGCAGGGTCTACAGTCAATCGCGGACTACAAAAAGAAAACCAGCCCCGTCGCGGACCACGATGTCTTGCTCCCAGACAAACTAAACAACTTCTTTGCTCGCTTTGAGGACAATACAGTGGCACCGACACGGCACGCTACCAAAACCTGCCGGCTCTCCTTCACTGCAGCCAACGTGAGTAAAACATTTAAACGTGTTAACCCTCGCAAGGCTGCCGGCCCAGACGGCATCCCTAGCCGTGTCCTCAGAGCATGCGCAGACCAGCTGGCTGGTGTGTTTACGGACATATTCAATCAATCCTTATCCCAGTCTGCTGTTCCCAAGAGGGCCACCATTGTTCCTGTTCCCAGGAAAGCTAAGGTAACTGAGCTAAATGACTTATCGCCCCGTAGCACTCACTTCCGTCATCATGAAGTGCTTTGAGAGACTAGTTAAGGACCATATCACCTCCACCCTACCTGACACCCCAGACCCACTCCAATTTGCTTACCGCCCCAATAGGTCCAGAGACGACGCAATCACACTGCACACTGCCCTAACCCATCTGGACAAGAGGAATACCTATGTAAGAATGCTGTTCATCGACTACAGCTCAGCATTTAACACCATAGTACCCTCCAAACTCGTCATTAAGCTCGAGAWCCTGGGTCTCGACCCCTCCCTGTGCAACTGGGTCCTGGACTTCCTGACGGGCCGCGCCCAGGTGGTGAGGGTAGGAAACAACATCTCCACCCCGCTGATCCTCAACACTGGGGCCCCACAAGGGTGCGTTCTCAGCCCTCTCCTGTACTCCTTGTTCACCCATGACTGCGTGGCCATATACGCCTCCAACTCAATCATCAAGTTTGCAGACAACATTACAGTGGTAAGCTTGATTACCAACAACGATGAGATGGCCTACAGGGAGGAGGTGAGGGCCCTCGGAGTGTGGTGTCAAGAAAATAACCTCACACTCAATGTCAACAAAACAAAGGAGATGATCGTGGACTTCAGGAAACACCAGAGGGAGCAGCCCCCTATCCACATCGACGGGACAGTAGTGGAGAAGGTGAAAAGTTTTACATATGAGATGAGTAACTGTAGGTTGTACCATGAGTAATATAAAGTGCGCATCTGTTTAAGCTGGCTAGTGATACATGTATTACCATCCAATCTTTTAATTATAACCGTGGCTAGAGATTTCAGAGTCAGATGTTGGCGCGCAGCGCAAGCCCACTCAGTTTATTGTATGGCTGTTTAACAGTCTGATGGCCTTGAGATAGAAAGCTGGTTTTTCAGTCTCTCAGTCCACAGCTTTGATCGCACCCTGTACTTGACCTTCCCTCGCCATTCTTGGCCATGCACTATCGAGGAGTGAACAGGCAGTGGCTCCCCGCGCCCGTCCCTCTCCCGCCCTTGTCCTACCCTCGCTCCCCACCCGACCCCCACTCTCCTCTCCCGCCCCTCCCTCCCCTCGCCTCCCCCCCCCACCCCTCGCCCCTCCCGCCTGCCTCACGCGACGCTTCCTCCGCCTACGCCCACCCCGCCCCACCCCCTCGCCTCCCTGCCCTCCTCCCGGAGCGCGCGCCGCATCAACGAGGCGTCCCTACTGGCAGTGCCGCGTCGACTAGACTGCCACGCCGCCGTCTCAATCGCTCGGCGCGAGCACTCCTTTCACCCTCTGCTGTGTCCGGACTACTCCCTAGTCCGTCTCCTCCTGGCCGCCTGCCATTCGATGGTGTCACGGGCGTGTGCCTCTCCTCCTTTATCGCCAGGGCTTTACCTCCACCTCGCCCTTGGCGTGTCGAATATCCTCACTAGCCGGTCCCGCCCCCCTACAGCGGCGATGATTGCCGTACCCAGGAAGGTGATACACGGCCCGACAGGATGCTCTGCGAATTGTGCCATCTGCTAATACAGTTTCGTGGCGCCTGCGTGCATTTTTTGGTTGACAGGGCCACACACTCTTTCTCAGCACCTCCATCTCGAGGTTGACAGACCGACGCTAGCCTGACCCAGCCCATCTCGACATCAACCCAATCCACAACTGTCCTGTCCGTGGCAGAGATGACCAACATTTCAGTCTTTGTACGCGAATGACTGTACGCCGAGACACTATAAATCGAAACTTCTTCATACACTCATCATCCACTACTGTTCCCGTCGAATGATGAGATAGAGGGGCGCTGCCTCCCCCTCTGACGGCTGTTTCCTGGAAGTACAACGATTACATAACATCCCTTTGTTATTTGTATCGAATATGAAGTCGATCGCAGCATTTACTATTCTCCAGACCACCCACACTACTCACAGATGAGCCCTCACCTCCTCCCTGTAGAGCCATCTCATCGTTGTTGGTAATCAAGCTTACCACCTCGTAATGTTGTCTGCAAACTTGACATGAGGCGGTATATGGCCACGCAGTCATGGGTGAACAAGGAGTACAGGAGAGGGCTGAGAACGCACCCTTGGTGGGCCCCAGTGTTGAGGAATCAGCGGGGTGGAGATGGTTGTTTCCTACCCTCACCACCTGGGCGCGGCCCGTCAGGAAGTTCCAGGACCCAGTTGCACAGGGGAGGGGTCGAGACCCAGGATCTCGAGCTTAATGACGAGTTTGGAGGGTACTATGGTGTTAAATGCTGAGCTGTAGTCGATGAACAGCATTCTTACATAGGTATTCCTCTTGTCCAGATGGGTTAGGGCAGTGTGCAGTGTGATTGCGTCGTCTCTGGACCTATTGGGGCGGTAAGCAAATTGGAGTGGGTCTGGGTGTCAGGTAGGGTGGAGGTGATATGGTCCTTAACTAGTCTCTCAAAGCACTTTCATGATGACGGAAGTGAGTGCTACGGGGCGATAAGTCATTTAGCTCAGTTACCTTAGCTTTTCCTGGGAACAGGAACAATGGTGGCCTCTTGGGAACGCAGACTGGGGATAAGGTTGATTGAATATGCCCGTAAACACACCAGCCAGCTGGTCTGCGCATGCTCTGAGGACACGGCTAGGGATGCCGTCTGGGCCGGCAGCCTTGCGAGGGTTAACACGTTTAAATGTTTTTTCCGCTTGCGGTCGCAGTGAAGGAGAGCCGGCAGGTTTTGGTGTCGCCGTGCGGTGCCACTGTATTGTCCTCAAAGCGAGCAAAGAAGTTGTTTAGTTTGTCTGGGAGCAAGACATCGTGGTCCGCGACGGGCTGGTTTTCTTTTTGTAGTCCGCCGATTGACTGAGACCCTGCCACATACCTCGCGTGTCTGAGCCGTTGAATTGCGACTCTACTTTGTCTCTTATACTGACGCTTAGCTTGTTTTGTTGTCTTGCGGAGGGAATAGCTACACTGTTTGTATTCATTCATGTTTCCGGTCGCCTTATATACACTGCTCAAAAAACACCTAAGGCAAACAGACAGCACATTACAAACAAAGAGAGAACAACTTCACAATTAAACACACAACTCTCCCAACTCAGCAACATCACCACTTCTCGTGTCACCGCCGAAGATCCACCCTTACGGTAACTACTACGAGACACATACAAAGTTTTAAGAAGCAACCACTGAAATGACCATACATTTCACATATGCTGTATAGTGAAAAATGGAACATAAGGGAATCGGGCAACAAAAGAGGTTTGGTCAACCGGAATTACTACTAGACCGGCACGCTATATTAGCCAACGGAATAGGGACACCCCTCGAAATAGGCTCAAGGAGAGCGAGTGGTCTACAGTGTCATTGCCAAATCGCGGACCTACAAAAAGAAAACCAGCCCCGCTCAGCCGGAACACAGATGTCTATGCCCCAGCGACCACAATAACAACTTCTATCTGCTCGTTATAACGAGGACAAATCAGTGTGAGTGCACCGACACAAGCGCGCACACGACCCATAACCATATCACTCCTGACCGTCGTGCTCCTACTTGCCGCTCCTTTGGCAAGACCTGACAGATGTGTTGGAGGTGCACTATTTGAATTTTGATAGGACGCTGGTGCTCTTATATACCCATCCTGCTAAGGACGGTCCGGCACCAGAACGGCAGAGTGACCCTAGGCTGGGAGACGTCCTAAGGAGCAAGTGACTCCTGACAAGAACCACAGCACATGGTAGGCTTCTCGAGGGTAGTGCAGCTCTCTGCAGACGGCGATATAGCATTTCCAATCAATACCACCTGCCAAAGCTGTGGCTCTAAACCCAAATAGGTCTGCTCTTTCGCTCGCATAGCCGTGGTAACCGACGCCTTAGTGTTCCTGTCCGCTATGCACCAGGGCGGATGGACGCTGACACAGCTACCAGAGTAGACAGCCCAGAGCATGATAATATAACCTATCCACATGACAGCCCGCTCGGAGGACGGCGCCTGTAGCACTCTACTCTCCTGATCAATGAAGCTGCTTTGAGAGACGTGAGTTAAGGACCATATCACCTGCACAGAGCACCGTACCTGACACCAGAGGCCCCACATCCAACTTATGGACCTTACCGCCCCAATAGAGTCACAGGAGACGACGCAACCTTCACACTGCACACTGCCCAAGTCTCCTGACAGCAGAAGCGGGCAACTACCCTATCAGTTAAGCCATATGCTCGCGGGCCCTTTGTTTTCATCGTGCCGTGACAGACATCAAGGCATTTGCTCAAAAGAGCCCTCATCAGCACACCCACAATGACCACACATACCCTCGCTTACACTTCAAACAGAAAGTCGCCGGATCTGCTCGTGTGCTCGCTTGTTCTCTCCACACTCCCCTAGTGCAAACTGGGTCGCCTGGTGAACTCCCTGGATGGCGCCGTACGCGTGAGCAGCAACCGGACTCCCATCGAGGTCGAGCTAGGTAGTGCAGGCATCCCGAGCGTTCCACGGTGGTGTGAGATGTGTGATGGGATAAAACAAATCAACTCACACGCCGCTGGTGCCTCCAAGACCGACGTTTTGGCGGCCCACAGAGGGTGGCATTTGCTCAACGAGAACATGCCGATTGTGTGCTCACCAGCCAATCTCTTGCCCATGTCTGCACTTCCGTCGCTCCTCTAGTGACCTCATTGCAACAGTGAGATGAAAAGGCGATAGGCTTGCGCACCACGCACCACTATCTTTAATCGTTGACAGACGTGACAGAGTCTGGCAGTCAATCCAACGCCGTCGTTTTGGCAAGCACAACATTTACAAGTGGAGAACGTTCTGTCATAGGCTGCTATAGCATCCTCCAGCATTACCAACAACGAATTTGACGGTGTGCTTTTTTGGCTGAGCAGGTGGGGTACGAGTTGTAGGGGCGTCCCTGCTGGTGAGTTGTACAGTGTCAGAGAAAATAACCTCACACTCAATCCGTCAACAAAACAAGGCAGATTGATCGTGGTACTTACAGGAAAACACCAGAGGGAGCAGCCCCCTATCCACATCCGACGGGACAGTAGTGAGAGAAGGTGAAAAGGTTCAATTTAAGTTTCATCGGCCGGTAACACATCGCGGTTGGCATTTTCGGACATAATGAGACTGAAGGTGGTCCACCGGCCGGCACGCAACCAGACAGCCCTCCGATTTGTTGTGGCTGCGCAAGGGAAAGGGCGCTAGCCCCGACTGCCACTATACAGCCGTCCATTCCAAACCTCAGGGAGGTCCGACTAGGAATAGAAGAAGTGATTGGGCTCCTGTGACCACTCTCTCAGAGAACACAACACCCATATGACAACTTTGGTGACCAGGATGCACAATTTCGGGCGCAGCTCATGGCTTCTGCTCTCCGCGTGAATATCACAGACCTAGATGTATCGGACCTCATGTGGCCTGGGAGACTGGTGCGTTGTCCACGCCACGACAATACCCTCGTGCTAAAAAGCTCATCCGAGAGAAGGAGGGGTTCAATTTGGGCTGATTCTGGGGCCTAATCAGAGACGCCTGGCCCGCCATAAATTCACAGCCCTGGGATCCAAGGCTCTGAACGTACTGCACCTTTCCAGAGAGGCACACCTAATCCAATGCCATCCTCCGCCCTCATCCGTCAACCCAAGGCAGCGCGTAGGTCGCAGACACCAAACAAGTGTCTCTGTCCATACGGAGTTAAGACGCGAAATCACACCGAGCCACTGCCTGTTTCCACCTAGTCGTCATATTATCTCCATCGCGCTCGTGAGCGAGAATCCCTCAGGAGACCATCCGCGCAACGCTCTCATCAGGGTAAGCAGGTGCATCAAAGTCTCGGGACGAGATGTGACGTGCAAAAAGCAGCTTCTATTCTCAAGGAGCCATCAGACTGATTAAACAGCCATCACTAACATTGAGTGGCTGCTGCAACATACTGACTCAAATCTCTAGCCATTTAATAATTAAAAATTGGATGTAATACATGTATCACTAGCCACTTTAAACAATGCCACTTTATATAATTGTACATACCCTACATTACTATCTCATATGTAATACTGTACTCTATACCATCTACTGCATTTGCCTATGCCATTCGGCCATCGCTCATTCATATATTTTTATGTAACTAATTCTTATCATTCCTTTACACTTGTGTGTATGAGGTAGCTGTTGTGAAATTGTTAGATTACTTGTTAGATATTACTGCATGGTCGGAACTAGAGCACAGCATTTTCGCTACACTCGCATTAACATCTGCAACCATGTGTATGTGACAAAATAAATTTCATTTGAGATAATATTCATGTGTAGATAGGGAGAATGGCAGGTTTAAAATAAAAAC
>NC_036869.1:25890334-25923360 GCF_002910315.2 Salvelinus sp. IW2-2015 | reverse complement strand
TCATATGTATATACTGTACTCTATACCATCTACTGCATCTTGCCTATGCCATTCGGCCATCGCTCATCCATATATTTTTATGTACATATTCTTATTCATTCCTTTACACTTGTGTGTATGAGGTAGCTGTTGTGAAATTGTTAGATTACTTGTTAGATATTACTGCATGGTCGGAACTAGAAGCACAAGCATTTCGCTACACTCGCATTAACATCTGCTAACCATGTGTATGTGACAAATAAAATTTCATTTGAGATTATTTCAGTGTAGATAGGGGAATGGCAGGTTAAAATAAAAACATGACAGCCAGACAAGCCAGTGTWTGAATCAAACGGATTTGCATATGAATGGCTTGGAAATTAGCTGACTTCGTGATCTGTAAGTGTGATTTATCAAACAATATAAGCACACCTGTAGGAGATAACCATTGATAAATASCAATTRTTCTCAGMCTCAGTTCTCAGCCTTGGTGCAAGACCTTGTGTATTTACGTTTCGAAATTCATCTAATGAACCATACATGGTAAAAATCATCCCTTTAAAGCGCGTGGGGAATATACAACGTCGCAACCYACAACTGCTAAGAGAAAAAAAGAGACTGAAATAGAAGTGCTAGTGTCAGAGATTGAGTACAACCAAAAGCATTTATTTGGCTCAAGCTATAAAAACAACGCTACAAAGAGATGATGAGGTAACGTTAGTTGCTTTAAGACAAATGAGTAGGCAACAGTCACCGATAAACCATCCATCCTCAACAGCTCCCTCCTGTAGGCATATATGCCAACATTGCTGTTCTGCAGAATGAACAAGTCCTGCGTACCACCTGGCTACCACGATACATCTCATTATTGTAATCTTGTTTAGAATATTCGATGAAGGTTGTTGACTTCAACTGCCTGTATTCAATAGACAGAGACGCTATGCTACTAGCCTCATGTCATGAATATGCATAGTCAAATCGAGGCAACTTGGATATTAAGGGTTTTTCTCCCACCCAGTCTCTCAACTAGCAGTGATTTGCCAAACCCGTAAGATCCAGTGTCACGTGATATGGGTCAAGAGTTCACACAAAGACTTCATTTCATTGGACACTTTGGGTAAGCAACGGTTGAAGCTAACTAGCTAGCTTACGTATAAATGTTTACATAGATTTTGCCTTGGATTTTAGTGTGCAATCCCAAATTATATAAATAAATTTGCATGAAAACCGAATGCAACAATATAGCAAATGCAATTTCATAATTTTTGCGGAAAATGTATGCTTTAGTTCCAGTTTGAATTTCCCCCTCCCTGTTTTCTGCATTGCCTGGCTAAATATATAACGTTATTTGCTTTCTTATATTTGTAGTTTTTCTGGGTGGTTATCAATGCATTTTTCTGTTCTGTAAAACGTATATCTGGTGGCAAAGGCTAAGCCCGTCAGCCTTCCTAGCTAGCTAACATGCTAAATAATCATTCATCAAGTTCCTCAATCATTTGATCCACGGCGCATTTTGTTGGTTGTTGCTGGCTACGTTACCTAATTAACGTTAGTTATCGAAACATACACACAGGTTCACATTGGCTTGCTATTAGTTGCCAATTAACATTAGAAAAATAAGACAATGCTGAAAATATKAATTTATTCCCACATCCGATGATGCCTATATTTTTGTTACAGCCCTATGTAAACTTGTGTTTGCATTGCTGGGTGGATTCAGACGTCAATGGAGTTGGGTAATGTTATGTTGGACATAGAGCAGGTCGTTCTGGGGGAAGAGGTGATGACCAGTGCCACAGCGTCCACCATCAAGCCACAGACTGTTCCTGCTATCCAACCCTGTAAGCACACATTTGTGTATATATATATATTTTTATATATATACATATTTTTTCACCTTTTCTTTAACAAGTTCTCATTTGAAACTGCGACCTGGCCAAGATAAAGCAAAGCAGTAGGACAAAAAAACAACAGTTACACATGGGATAAACAAAAGAACAGTCAATAACACAATAGAAAAATCTATATACAGTGTGTGCAAATGGAGTAAGGAGGTAAGGCAATAAATAGGCCAATAGTAGCGAAGTAATTACAATTTAGCAAATTAACACTGGAGTGATAGATGTGCAGATGATGATGTGCAAGTAGAAATACTGGTGTGCAAAAAAGTAAATTAAAACAATATGGGGATGAGGTAGGTAGTTGGATGGGCTATTTACAGATGGGCTGTGTACAGCTGCAGCGATCGGTAAGCTGCTCGGATAGCTGATGCTTAAAGCTAGTGAGGGAGATATACGTTTCCAACTTCAGCGATTTTTATTTTATTTATTTTTTATTTATTTTTATAAATTTGTTCCAGTCATTGGCAGCAGAGAACTGGAAGGAAAAGCGGTCAAAGGAGGAATTGGCTTTGGGGGTGACCAGTGAAATATACYTGCTGGAGCGCGTGCTACGGGTGGGTGTTGTTATGATGACCAGTGAGCTGAGATAAGGAGGAGCTTTAGCTAGCAAAGACTTATAGATGACCTGGAGCCAGTGGGTCTGGYGACAAATATGTAGCGAGGGCCAGCCGACAAGAGCATACAGATCGCAGTGGTGGGTGGTATATGGGGCTTTGGTAAAAAAACGGATGGCACTGTGATAGACTGCATCCAGTTGTCTGAGTAGAGTGTTGGAGGCTATTTTGTAAATGACATCGTCGGGGATCGGTAGGATAGTCAGTTTTACGAGGGTATGTTTGGCAGCATGAGTGAAGGAGGCTTTGTTGCGAAATAGGAAGCTGATTCTAGATTTAATTTTGGATTGGAGATGCTTAATATGAGTATGGAAGGAGAGTTTACAGTCTAGCCAGACACCTAGAATATGTGGACAACTACAAATACCTAAGTCAGAACTGTCCAGAGTAGTGATGCTAATTGGGCGGTCGGGTGCAGGCAGCGATCGGTTKAAGAGCATGCATTTAGTTTTACTTGCGTTTAAGAGCAGATGGAGGCCACGGAAGGAGTATGGCATTGAAGCTCGTTTGGAGGTTTGTTAACACTGTCCAAAGAAGTGCCAGATGTGTACAGAATGGTGTCGTCTGCGTAGAAGTGGATCAAGGAATCACCCGCAGCAGGAGCGACATCATTGATATATACAGAGAAAAGAGTCGGCCCGAGAATTGAACCCTGTGGTACCCCCATAGACTGCCAGAGGTCCGGACAACAGRCCCTCCGATTTGACAACCTGAACTCTATCAGAGAAGTAGTTGGTGAACCAGGCGAGGCARTCATTTGAGAAACCAAGGCTGTTGAGTCTGCCGATAAGAATACGGTGATTGACAGAGTCGAAAGCCTTGGCCAGGTCGATGAARATGGCTGCACAGTACTGTCTTTTATCAATGGCGGTTATGATAYCGTTTAGTACCTTGAGCGTTACCAGCTCGGAAACCAGATTGCACAGCGGAGAAGGTACGGTGGGATTCGAAATGGTCAGTGATCTGTTTGTTAACTTGGCTTTCRAAGAGTTTAGAAAGGCAGGGCAGGATGGATATAGTTCTGTAACAGTTTGGGTCTAGAGTGTCTCCCCCTTTGAAGAGGGGGATGACCGCGGCAGCTTTCCAATCTTTAYGAATCTCGGACGATACGAWAGAGAGGTTGAACAGACTTGTAWTAGGGGTTGCAACAATGGCGGCGAATAATTTTAGAAMGCGAGGGTCCAGATTGTCTAGCCCTGCTGATTTGTACGGGTCCAGGTTTTGCAGCTCTTTCAGAACATCAGCTATCTGGATTTGGGWGAAGGAGAAGYTGGGGAGGCTTGGGCAAGTCGCTGCGGGGGGTGCGGAGCTGTTGGCCGGGGTTGGGGTAGCCAGGAGGAAAGCATGGCCAGCCGTAGAGAAATGCTTATTGAAATTCTCGATTATAGTGGATTTATCGTTGGTGAGTGTTTCCTAGCCTCAGTGCAGTGKGCAGCTGGGAGGAGGTGCTCTTATTCTCCATGGACTWTACMGTGTCCCAGAACTTTTTGGAGTTAGAGCTACAGGATGCAAATTTCTGTTTGATTTCTGCAAAATGCTAGCCTTTGCTTTCCTAACTGACTGTGTRTATTAGTTCCTGACATCCCTGAAAAGTTGCATATCGCAGGGACTATTCGATGCTAGTGCAGTCCGCCACAGGGTGTTTTTGTGCTGGTCGAGGGCAGTCAGGTCTGGAGTTAACCAAGGGCTATATCTGTTCTTAGTTCTACATTTTTTGAAAGGGGCATGCTTATTTAAGATGGTGAGGAAATTACTTTTAAAGAACAACCAAGCTTCCTCTACTGACGGGATGAGGTCAATRTCCTTCCAGGAYACCCGGGCCAGGTCGATTTAAAGGCCTGCTCACAGAAGTGTTTTMGGGAGCGTTTGATAGTGATTACAGATAGTTGTTAATGTGTTTGAATTTCAAGTGCAGTATCTCCTCTCCTTTTATTGCAGATCAGCATGACAGCCTACAGTGTTTTCAATGCTTCATTACATTTTGTAATGCCAAGGCCAAGGAGAGGCACATGAGAAAGAGCCATCGTGAGGAATACAAGCAGTCACTCCAACAGGTACGGAATGGATAAAAGAAATGCAAGATGCATTGCAGGAGTAGGGTGAAATTGCCCCTAGATGCTGATCTTGGGTAATTTTTTTGATTTTCTTTAGTAATGGTTAAGTTTAGAATTCAATCAAATTTCAATCAAATGTATTTATAAAGCCCTTCTTACATCAGCTTTTGTCACAAAGTGCTGTACAGAAACCCACCCTAAAACCCCAGACAGCAAGCAATGCAGGTGTAGAAGCATGGTGGCTAGGAAAAACTCCCTAGAAAGGCCAGAACCTAGGAAGAAACCTAGAGATGAACCAGGCTATGAGGGGTGGCCAGTCCTCTTCTGGCTGTGCCGGGTGGAGATTATAACAGAACATGGCCAAGATGTTCAAATGTTCATAAATGACCAGCAGGGTCAAATAATAATTGTGGAGGGCAGGGGAGCTGATCGTAAATCTGTATGGTGTACCTATGGGAAACTTCACCCCGGAGCTGCAAAGCACACAGCTTAGCAGCAGGATGCTGTAGCCCTATATGCACAGCATATATAATGATGTACATTACCTCTAACACTTAATTATTTGCTGTTTTGTGTTATTTTGCAGACCGATACRCTGTTCACCTGTTATGTGTGCGATCGTACCTTCTCCTCCTCTGAGGAGCTGACACAGCACCAGACCTCACACAGCCTGGAAGACAAGCCCTTCCGCTGCCCCCACTGCCAGGGAAGCTTCCGGACCTTCTCTGAGGTGAGACAACGGTCTTTCAATGAAAGTAGTAAAGTCTTTTGTCTCTAATGACTTTTAGTTGTGTGAAAGGACCCCAGTAATCTCAGTTAMCCCAGAACTAAAATCGTTCCAAATTTGGTCAGATGCTCGAATAGGTTTTGGGGKTAAACGTGTAAGAAGTTGAGATTTCCGGTTTGCGACGTCTCCACCCTCGCAAAAGGAAACTCTTAGCCAAAGCTAAGAGTCTGATATAGGTGGTTTGAAGTCAGATACAAATCCGATACCTGGCCATGCGACTTGTGACTGAACGGTCAAATCTGATTTATTTGCTGTCAAGTGGTTTTTGGACTCATTTGGCATTTCTTGTTGCTTCTGATATTTTCACCTGTGTTTATCATCCATCAAAGCAAAGTCATTTAACCCTTTTATACCCGTACTCGGGTTGAAAATGGCAGATTTGGGCACTGATAAGCTATAAATGACGTCAGAGCTCAGGCTCTGCGCTTCACAGTGCTGTATGGCTTTTGACTGACAGCYGTTCTGAACTTCAGCACCGCATGCGGCAAGAAGTTGCCCCCGTCCTTCCTGCTAATTGGGTAACTTTTGCTGATTAAAAAAAATAATAATAATTGTTTGAGGGAATTCTATAAATATGAAGAAGACTCAATGTATTTTGAAAGATGAGACATTGAAGATTAAAATAAATACCACTTTGATGTCATACAAGCCCAAAAGTCCAAATGTGCATATCACATTTCCATATCACAAAACTCMTGTCATATACAGTGTCATTGTTTATAATCACTGTTTTATGTACAGTTACAAGATGACATGGTGTCAACCTGGGTTGTTCTGAATAGAATGAGCCTATGTTTGTCTATTGTGAAGAAAATTCACTGCAGAACACGCATCTGAAGGCACTCATGACTCCTTTCTAAGCGCACCAAAATTCTGATCTGTTTTGCTGAATTGCCTTGTGAAAACCTAACACTTATAACTTAGCTAGTCATGGGGCGGCAGGTAGCCTAGTGGTTAGAGCGTTGGGCCAGTAACCGAAAGGTTGCCTGATCGAATCCCCGAGCTGACAAGGTAAAAATCTGTCGTTCTGCCCCTGAACAAGGTAGGCCGTCATTGTAAATAAGAATTTGTTTTTAACTGACTTGCCTATTTAAATAAAGGCAAGAACGACATAAAACGACATAAAAAAACGACAAGAACGACATAAAAAAATACATGTTGGAACAACCTTTCAAACAACCTTTCAAATGATGCCCACCTGACCCAGATTACRATTTAAAATGGGCCGTTTGTGGATTGTGTAAACAACAGTAATTGTGCGATGGTGGGGATGCAGGGCTGTTCCAAACAACTACAAGTGTGCTCAGCTCAAGCACCTTATATTTGAAGACTCTTCTTTAGCCTTGTGCACACTGCTCAAATAAGTTTTGTTTTTCAAATTCTGTTTTGGAATACTGACTGTCCAAACAGCAAGTTACAAGTGACCAAATCAGACGTATGTGTTCAGGCATCAGTCATTTGCTGTCATGGCTACACTTGTTGTCATAGTACAGTGGTGTAGGCAGATTGGTGGTGGTGCTCGTGCTTCCTATCACTCAGAAGTTATGTAGCAACAATGCCTGCCATGGAACTTTTCCCGGTTGCTTTGAATGTTCAAAATTATAGTGTAAGAACACTTTTTAAAGCCTCAAATGATAAGATGATACAACTTTCAGAAGGAGTAAYTTTTGGCTAGTCACAGCAGTCAGCTATAGCTAGGTAGCTGTTCAGCTGTCWAGCACATTCACTCATTTTGTTTGTAAACAATTAACAAGCTAGTTAGCTACAACCTCCATGTTCTTGTCAAACTCAACAGAGTAGCTAGCAAGCAACAAGAAATGCCAAATGAGTCCAAAAACCACTTGACAGCAAATAAATCAGATTTGACCGTTCAGTCACAAGTCGCATGGCCAGGTATCGGATTTGTATCTGACTTCAAACCACCTATGAAGGTGGTTTGAAATGTGGCCTTTAGCTTTTTCAGACTGCAGGAAAAATAACAGATTTGAATCGGATATGCAAAAAAAWTGGATTTGAGTCTCTTCAAACGGCTTGAAATGACTTAGGAACTGTGCACATTTAGGTGTGTGGCCACTTGGAGACTGCAGTTATTCCTCTCATTCAAACAATTGTAAATGCMGGAATATTCTTATGTTACTGAATGTATCCAGAGTATTTTCAGATTTTGTTATTAACAAATGCAGTGAAAAGTACAGTAAATGTAAAATGCACATAMAATCAAGTGTAATGTTTGGATTCAGTCTTGAACTGTTATCAGCTTTGGTCTAATAATTTCCCTATATAACTTTTTACATTTCTTCTGTAAGAAACATTTGAATTTAGCCCTGTCCATATAGGCCAATTCCCATGATTGTCAAGAGTTAAGCAYTGCCTTCGCCCAATCCTGATGCGTCCAAATAATCAGTGACGAAAACACAAGACCCAGAATGTATTAGTGCTTCTCATTATCTCACGCATCCCATAGAATGCAGACAGATCTACGGTACCAGTTATGTTTACATAGTCTCTCCATTAGATATTAGGACCCCAGCAATATTAGCTGTGGTCATGGCATCAGCTAATGGGAATAAAGATAAAGAACCAGTGGCTAGGCAGGTGCTCTGTAGTGCATCTGCCTTCTGTTGTCCAATGGGGACCAAGTCACCAAGTTTGTTTCCTCAAGATGCCCTAAGCCTCTTATAATTTTGTTTCTGTCTCTCATAGTTGACACTCCACCGGCGACAGCTGTGCAAGGAGCGGCAGTGTGTGTGCAAGGAATGTGGCATGGTATTCCGGGGCCCAAACCAGTTACGCACCCACCGCCTCACCCAGCACCCCCAGCCACTGGAAGAGGAGGATGATGACACCAAGACTCACCGTTGTGGCAAGTGTGGCCGCGGRTTTGAGGCGGAGGTGGATCTTGTGCTGCATCAGGAGAACTTTGCGGGTGATCAGCATTGCGATGCAAAGGTCCCGGCCAAAAAACGTGGCCGACCTCCCAAGAAAGTGGCTGAGGCAGCAAACGGAGAGAAGAGCGGAGAAGCTGAGGAGGGGGGAGACGAGTCTGTGGCAAAAAGAGGGAAAGGACCGGGGCGACCCCCTAAGGAGGAGCTCCAAATTCCCTGTCCTGAAGCTGAGTGTGACCTCACCTTCTCCTCTGTTGCCCTTCTCCGGGCCCACAAGAAGGAGAAGCACGGGCGGCCGCCTCAACYTCGCAAGGCTCACCCCTGCTCTGAGTGTGAAGAGAGCTATGCCCGGCTGGAGCAGCTCAAAGCCCACATGGCCAGGGCTCACAGCTCTGGCCGACACAACTGCCCCACCTGCGGCAAGAGCTTTAGTCGGGAGAGCAACCTAAAGGCACACCAGAAGACACACACTGAGGGAGAAGAGGCAACAGACAAAGAAAAGAGATAATCTCGGGAAAGGGAATATCATCATGAAAATGTAATGGATGGTTTCGGGTTTTGAAAATATAATTTGGGGTAAAACAGGCCTTGATGTGGGTGGGTTTTTTATGTTCAAGATGGGGGTTTGGAATATGTGACATACCATACACAAAAGCACTCAGTTGGATCATTAGATTGTTCGTGGTTATTTTAAAGGGCTTTTAGAAAAACAACAAAATGTACTGTGTATAAAACCCTTTATACAGATGTGTACATAATTGTGAATTACAACTGCCCCCCAGAGTGGGAATCTATTTGTTTCCATATTGCCAACACCTTTAAAAARTTATAATTCTGTATTCATATTATGGATGTAGAGCTAGTCTAACGATTTGCCTCAAATGTGAGAAGTTTTTGTAACTTATAGTATTGATTTTAGTAGGTAATCAATGGGTTTTATGGTGTACCATTCCACTCATAATTTAGTTTGTTCCTGTCAAGGCATCTTCTGATCATGTAAATTTATATTGGTCTGGGGAATCCATTGTTCCGTAAAGGATGTCATTGTTGTATTCAGGTGATCTTGTACTTTTTTTCATCCACAATGAAATAGTAATGGCATTAAACTAAGGAGTGATTTCAATTGCAGTCTGTAATCAATGTGAATTTAAGGTTACGGGAAATGTCACCCTGAAATGAATGGAAACTATAAGCACTGAATGATTGTATGGTGCTTATCTTTTCCATTCATTTGGGTTTGTTGTGGCAGAAGGAGCTAGTGAGGATAGATGGGAAGAATGAGGAGGAAATCCAAAGGCTTGTGGCAGGAAAATATGAGAAGAGGTCAAGGAGGTAGAAAGACAAAGGGATAGAGAATAACAGCCTCAAAGGCAAAAGCTTGTAGTGGAGAAGGGGAGTAAGGATGAGAATAACACCTTGACCGAGCTAAAGCGTGAGCTGGAGCTTAACCTGGCTAATTGGAGAGGAGATGGGCTAAGGAGGAATGGGTCAAAGCCAGCCTGGAGATGTAGAGGAGCAGCAAAGAAATAGGGATGGTGCTGCTGAAGGAGATGGATGCTTTGGAGAAGTCACTATACAAAAATAGTCCATGAATATTGGCAGGTGGTGAGTCAAATGAAAATGAGCATCATGGAGAAGGAGTGCAGAGAGAGATGGAAAGACAGATTTTTTTGTGGGTATTTTATATCATTGCTGTGCTCACTGCTTATAGTTGTCATTTCAAATAAGAATCTGTGGTTGCCTGCACAATTTTATACTGAACAAAAATATAAACTCAACATGCACCAATTTCAAAGATTTTACTGAGTTCCAGTTCATATGAGGAAATCAGTCAATTTAAATATATTAATTTGGCCTTAATCTATGGATTTCACATGACTGGGAATACAGATATGCATCTGTTGGTCACAGATATCTTAAAAAATATGGGCCTCAGGATYTTGTCACTGTATTTTTGTGCATTCAAATTGCCATCGATAAAACGCAATTGTGTTTGTCTGTAGCTTATGCCTTGCCATACCATAACCCCACCGCCACCATGGGGCACTGTTCACGACGCTGACATCAGCAAACCGCTCACACAACGCCATACACAATGGAGGTGGCTATGTTAGAGAAATTAACATTACATTCTCTGGCAACAGCTCTGGTGGACATTCCTGCAGTCACCATGCCAATTGCACGGTCCCCCAAAACTTGAGACATCTGTGTTGTCTGACAAAACTGCACATTTGATAGTGGCCTTTTATTGTCCCCAGCACAAGGTGCACCTGTGTAATGGTAATGCTGTTTAATCATCTTGATATATCATACCTGTTAGGTGGATGGATTATCTTGGCAAGAGAAGGATAAATGGTCACCAACAGGGATGTAAACAAATGTGTGCACAACATTTGAGAGAAATAAGCATTTTATGCATATGGAACATTTCTGGGATCTTTTATTTTAGCTCATGAAACGAACACCTTACATGTTGCGTTTATATTTTTGTTCAGTGTATATACATACATATTATGGTCAATAGGAGAGGAACAAGTGGGCAGAAGGGAAAAAGGCTCAAAGTTACAAACATTTACTGTAAGTGGACTGAAGAATAACATTTTTAGATATTATTTTACTATAATTTATGTTTATTTGATTTCATTTGAATTATTTTCTATTCATTGAAATATAAAACACGAATAAAACAATCTGTCTATGTATGTACTCATTCACATTCACAAACACTCGAAAGGACGCTCAGAATTATGAAATACAACAAACTCGTTTTCCCATGATGCAACGGTATTTCCTTCCTATCTCGCGCCTTTCCATCTTGTTTTACCACAAAGCAACAGCGTACCACCACCGTCGTTGTTGTTGTAGTAGCAGCAAGTGAATAATGGCGGCATCGGGAGGGGGATTAACATATCCTGCTAATGTGACTGGCTTTAACACTCCGGTCGTGGCCCGGYCTCGTTTCCCGGGCCGGCCATGGACATCTCGTAGTCGGCTACGGTCTGAGAAACGTCCGCAGCGGGGACGATTGGACACTGAAGGTGGAGAGGTAATCACTGGAGGCCCGAGGCCAATCAACATTGAACTAACGTTGTGCGAGGACCCGTCACTGCTACGCTTACTCGGGATTGCTGAGAAACATAGGCGCCAGAGCGACGCGGGTTTCTACTCAAGCGGGAGTGAGGTGAGTTTCCAAGCCATGCACTGCGTACCAGCCCCACACCACAGACCCAATTAAAACGTGCATGTTCCACAGCCCTTCCTGTAATATTGGTGATATTGAGAACCAAGTGTTCGCGATAACGTTCATACCTGGGCTAGTAAACGTTAGCTARCTATGTAGCTTTATCTAAATTATACAATTGTTGAAACTTAAACGCTTGCTAACGTTAGCTACGTTAGCCACTAACGTTACTCAGTGGCAAGTTGACAAACTAGTCGATAACATAGTGACAACATATCCAAGGTTGACAATCTCCTAGACTGACTAACTTTACCTTTGCCAGGATCTTCGACAATCGTTTACTTTAGGCGGTGAAATTTGCGGTACCCAACGTCACCTTGGCTGGATACAAGCTTGTTGTCTGCTTGCCTGGAAACCCGGCGTTGAATTATGTCTGGCAGAAATGAGAGTTTGAATCTGTAAAGTTTCTTCCCATGACACCTACAAGCCAGAATGTTGAATGTAATTACATTTTATCGTACTAGTTGTACGTGCGGTTTGTCCTTTTGGTGGTAGGATTGTGAGACTATCCACAGGAAAGCATAATTAAATAMAATTGTTAAAGGTCTGGTAGTGTGTTCAGATTTACAGTGTATTCGTAAAGTAGTCAGACCCCTTGACCTTTCCACGTTTTGTTACGTTACAGGCTTATTCTAAAATTGATTAAATTGTTACCATCAATCTACACACAATACCCCATATTGACAAAGCAMAAAGCATTCAATGTGAGCGCTCACATTTTTCAACATGTTTTTTAGAAAAGGATAGATTTGGAGTTAGATAAACTTAATTAACCTGCRAGAGTAGTGCTACCAAAGTTTCCTTTTTCCAAGCATTAGAGGGTGCTCTAGTAAACAAACAGCAGAGACCTGAGGACACCATCTAACCTGGAACTGAGTGAGTAGTGTTTGGTCTGATGCTATTTTGAAAGCCAAGAATAAAAATAAAGTACATTACAATGGCATATTTTACTTTATGGGGACTGAATGCTGAGTTAAAGCTGCCAGGCTTGCTAGGACAGACCAGATGCAACTTCAATTAGCACTGAGGTGTGAAGTGAAAGGTGTTTAGGCCCAACAAGTGGCAGGAGTCTTTCAAGCCCCCTTTGAAGCCCCCTCCTTCTGTTCAAATACTATCCACAGGCATTTAATACAAGAAATCTGCCTTTAGATATAAGAGCTTCTCCCAAGTGGGTGTGACACTTGCTCCCGTTGCCTGCTGCACTGCTGCTTGGATTATACCTGGTGATCTGTTCACTGTCTGCCCTGGCCTGTCTCCCCCTGTCTGGTACAGGTACCTCCACCACACTCCCTCTCCCGAGCTTTCGCTCGCCGATCCAGACACACACTTTTGGGGCGAGTGACTCTGAACTATCAATGGCTAGCCCAAGTTGTGTTATATTATTATATATATATATATATAAAATAAAAAAAGCTTGTTAATTTTGACTCCTGCGGCTTTGACTACGAACTTTATTACCCAACCGTGGGACAGGCTGTTTGTTCTAGAGGTCGACCGATTATGAATTTAACGGCCGATACCGTTTTTTTTTTTTTTTGGTATATTTATTTGTAATAATGACAATTACAACAATACTGAATGAAACTTATTTTAACCTAATATAATACATCAATAAAATCAATTTAGCTCATAAATAATGAAACGTTCAATTTTGGTTAAATAATCAAAAACAAAAGTGTTGGAGAAGAAAGTAAAAGTGCAATATGTGCCATGTAAGACAGCTAACGTTTAAGTTCTTGCTCAGAACATGAGAACATATGAAAGCTGGTGGTTCCTTTTAACATGAGTCTTCAATATTCCCAGGTAAGAAGTTTTAGGTTGTAGTATTATAGGAATTATAGACTATTTTCTCTATACGATTTGTATTTCATATACCTTTGACTATTGGATGTTCTTATAGGCACTTTAGTATTGCCAGTGTAACAGTATAGCTTCCGTCCTCTCCTCGCCCCTACCTGGGCTCGAACCAGGAACACATCGACAACAGCCACCCTCAAAGCAGCGTTACCCATGCAGAGCAAGGGGAACAACTACTCCAAGTCTGAGCGAGTGACGTTTGAAACGCTATTAGCGCGCACCCCGCTAACTAGCTAGCCATTTCACATCGGTTACACCAGCCTAATCTCGGGAGATGATAGGCTTGAAGTCATAAACAGCGCAATAGCTGCTGGCAAACGCACGAAAGTGCTGTTTGAATGAATGCTTACGRGCCTGCTGCTGCCTACCATCGCTCAGTCAGACTGCTCTATCAAATCATAGACTTAATTATAACATACAGAAATACGAGCCTTTGGTCATTAAAATGGTCGAATCTGGAAACTATCATTTCGAAAACAAGACGTTTATTCTTTCAGTGAAATACGAAACCGTTCCGTATTTTATCTAACAGGTGGCATCCCTAAGTCTAAATATTGCTGTTACATTGTACAACCTTCAATGTTATGTCATAATTATGTACAATTCTGGCAAATTAATTACGGCCTTTGTTATGAATAAATGGACTTCACATAGTTTGCAATGAGCCAGGCGGCCCAAACTGCTGCATATACCCTGACTGCTTGCACGGAACGCAAGAGAAGTGACACAATTTCCCTAATTATAAGAAATTCATGTTAGCAGGCAATATTAACTAAATATGCAGGTTTAAAAATATATACTTGTGTATTGATTTTAAAGAAAGGCATTAATGTTTATGGTTAGGTATTTTGGTGCAACGATAGTGCTTTTTTTGCTAATGCGCTTGTTAAATCATCMCCCGTTTGGCGAAGTAGGCGCATCGATTATATGCAACGTAGGACACGCTAGATAAACTAGTAATATCATCAACCATGTGTAGTTAACTAGTGATTATGTTAAAATTGATTGTTTTTTATAAGATAAATTTAATGCTAGCTAGCAACTTACCTTGGCTTCTTGCTGCCCTCGCGTAACAGGTAGTCAGCCTGCCACGCAGGCTCCTTGTGGAGTGCAATGGTTAGAGCGTTGGACTAGTAACCGGAAGGTTGCAAAAACGAATCCCCGAGCTGACAAGGTAAAAGTCTGTCGTTCTGCCCCTGAACAAGGCAGTTAACCCACCGTTCATAGGCCGTCATTGAAAATRAGAATGTGTTCTTAACTGACTTGCCTAGTTAAATAAAGGTGTAAAATATATATATATTTTTTTAAATCGGCAAATCGGTGTCCAAAAATACCGATTGTTATAAAYTTGAAATCGGCMCTAATTAATCGGCCATTCCGATTAATCGGTCGACCTCTAGTTTGTTCCCTCACTCGGGACTCTGACTCTATGGGTTACACAGACTTTTGGCCTCCCATTCTATTCTAACCACCGCTTGCTGGCTTTGTATTTATGTTACCTGATGAAATTGCTGTACAATATGATCTTGTTGCCATCTGATTGCACATTTATATGTCATAAATCAGCACTGCRGAGCTCTTCCTTTCCTATGCCGTGCCTTGATTGTATTACTGTTGATATCTGGAAATGTGCATGTTCACCCTGGCCCATCTACTGTTGCTAGMCCCAAATCAGAGCACAAGTCAGAAATCTGCTTCACTGATTTCTGCTCTCATACAAGCCTGAGTTTTCTGCATTTTAACACCAAGGTTATTACCTAAAATGGATCAGTTGAAAGTGTGGTTTCACAGCTCCAATCCAGATGTGTTGGTCATTACTGAGACGTGGTTAAGGAAGAGTGTTTTGAATACTGATGTTAACCTTTCTGATGATTATAACCTTTTTCGGTAAGACCGATCTTCCAAAGGTGGGGGAGTGGCAATCTTTTACCAAGGATCACCTTCAGTGCTCGGTTGTCTCCTTCAAGTCTGTCCCCAAACAATTTGGTTTGCTGGTTTTAAGTATTAAACTTTCAAATTGCTCTTTGTTGACTGTTGCTGGGTACTATCGTCCTCCATCAGGACCGGCCTGTACCCTACCTACCCTAAGCGCTTTCCTGGCCCCTTACACGAAGTCTGAATTTGTCCTGCTAGGTGACCTAAACTGGGACATGCTTAAACCACCTGACAAAGTCMTAAAGCAATGGGACTCCCTAAATCTTTCTCAKATTATTATCAATCCCACAAGGTATGACTCCAAACACCCAGAAAARGCTGCTCTCCTCGATGTTAACYTCACAAATAATCCTGATAGGTATCAGTCTGGCGTTTTCTGTAATGACCTTAGGGATCACTGTTTTACAACATGTGTTTGTTATTGCTGCTCAGTGAAACAACCTGTCCTGATTTGTCATAGATGCTTGTTGAACATTAATGAGCAAGCCTTCCTTCATGAACTGGACTCTGTAAAATGGTATAGAATCTGCTTGATGCCCTCTGTCGAAGTCGCTTGGACCTTCTTTTTTGATATTTTAAGTGGTATTGTTAACAAACACACCCCCATAAAGAAAATTAGAATTAAAAACAGGTTCAGCCCTTKGTTCGACCGTGATCTTGCAGAGTTGCTCCACTTCAAGAATTGCATTGGCGAAAKGCTCGGCACACGCATACTCAGGCTKATTGGCTACCGTTCAGGCAAATGAGAAATAAGTGCGCTCAGGCTTTCCGGAAGGCCAAAGTTAGTTACTTTAAGGAGCCGTTCTCTCTCTGTGGGTCTAACCCCAAGAAGTTCTGCGAAACTGTTAAAGACCAGGAGAATAAACCCTCCTCACAGCTGCCCATGTTCCTTAATGTTGATGATGTGGTTGTTACTGACAAGAAGCACATGGCTGAGCTCATTAATCACCACTTCATTAAGTCAGAATTCCTATTTGACTCCGCCATGCCTCCTTGCCCGTCCAACATTTCCTCATCTCCCAACCCTTCTAATSCGACTATCCCCGATGCTTCTCCTGAAACTCCAAAAAAACATCTGGGTCAGATGCTTTAGACCCTTCTTTAAGGTTGCTGCCTCTRTCATCGCCAAGCCTATCTCTGACCTTTTTAACCTSTCTCTMCTYTCYKGGGARGTTCCCATTGCTTGGAAGGCAGCCACGCTTTGTCCTTTTATTTAAATGGGGAGATCAAGTTGATCCTAACTGTTATAGGCCTATTTCTATTTTGCCCTGTTTATCAAAAGTGTTGGAAAAYGTGTCAATAATCAACCGACTGGCTTTCTTGATGTCTATAGTATTCTCTCTGGTATGCAATCTGCTTTCTGCTCAAGTTGTGGATGTGTCACTGCTACTTTAAAGGTCTTCAATGATGTCACCATTGCCCTTGATTCTTAGCACTGTTGTGTTGCTTTTTTTATTGACTTGGCCAAAGGTTTTGATATGGTAGACCATTCCATTCTTGTGGGCTGGCTAAGGAGTATTGGTGTCTCTGAAGGGTCATTGACCTGATTTGCTAACTACCTCAGTGCAGTGTATAAAGTCAGAAAATCTGCTTTCTCAGCCACTSCCTGTCACCTAGGGAGTACCCCAATGCTCGATCCTAGGCCTCTCGCTCTTCTCAATTTACATCAACAACATAGCTCAGGCAGCAGGAAGCTCTCTCKTCCATTTATATGCAGATGATGGCGTTATACTCAGCTGGCCTCTCCTCGGATKTTGTGTTAAATGCTCAACAACAACAGYTTTCTTAGTGTCCAACAAGCTTTTCCTACCCTTAACCTTGTTCTGAACACCTCTAAAACAAAGGTCATGTGGATTGGTAAGAAGAATGCCCCTCTCCCCACAGGTGTGATTACTACCTCTGAGGGTTTAGAGCTTGAGGTAGTCACCTCATACAAGTACTTGGGAGTATGGCTAGACAGTACACTGTCCTTCTCTCAGCACATATCAAAGCTGCAKWCWAAAGTTAAATCTAGACTTGGTTTCCTCTATCGTAATTGCTCCTTTTTCACCCCAGCTGCCAAACTTACCTTGATTAAGATGACCATCCTACCCATGCTAGATTACGGAGACGTAATTTTTAGATCGGTAGGTAAGGRTGCTCTCAAGCGGCTAGATGTTGTTTACCATTCGGCCATCAGATTTGCCACCAATGCTCCTTTATAGGACACATCATTGCACTCTATACTTCTCTGTAAACTGRTCAYCTCTGTATACCTGTCACAAGACCCACTGGTTGATGCTTATTTATAAAACCCTTTAGGCCTCACTCCCCCCTWTCTGAGATATYTACTGCAGCCCTYATCCTCCACATACAACACCCGTTCTGYCAGTCACATTCTGTTAACTTCTCTGGGATATGTGGGACGGTAGCGTCCCACCTAACCAACAGCCAGTGAAATTRCAGGGCGCCAAATTCAAAACMMCAAATCTCATAATTAAAATTCCTCAAACATACAAGTTTTATACATMATTTTAAAGATAAACTTCTCGTTAATCCAGCYACAGTGTCTGATTTCAAAAAGGATTTACGGAGAAAGYAYACCTTCCATTATGTTAGGTCAGTACATAGCCACAGAAAAACACAGCCATTTTTTMAAAATTAATCACTAACCTTTGATCTTCATTAGATGACACTCATAGGACTTCATGTTACACAATACATGTATGTTTTGTTCGGTAACGTTCATATTTATATCCAAAAATCKGAGTTTAGGCGGACGCTACTGGCTCACTTGGCCAAAAGCCAGAGAAAATGCAGAGCGCCAAATTCAAATAAATTACYATAAAAATCTAACTTTCATTAAATCACACATGAAAGATACCAAATTACAGCTACACTGGTTGTGAATCCAGCCAACATGTCAGAATTCAAATAGGCTTTTCGGCGAAAGCAAACGATGCCATTATCTAAGGATAGCACCATTGTAAACAGAGAGAAGCATATTTCAACCCTGCAGGCGCGACACAAAACGCAGAAATAAAAATATAATTCATGCTTTACCTTTGATGAGCTTCTGTTGTTGGCACTCCAATATGTCCCATAAACATCACAAATGGTCCTTTTGTTCGATTAATTCCGTCGATATATATCCATTTATTTGGCGCATTTGATCCAGAAAAACACCGGTTCCAACTTGCTCAACATGGCTACAAAATATCTCAAAGGTTACCTGTAAACTTTGCCAAAACATTTCAAACTACTTTTGTAATACATCTTTAGGTATTTTTTAACGTAAATAATCGATAAAATTGAAGACGGGATGATCTGTGTTCAATACAGGATTAAAACAAACTGTAGCTTGCTTTCTGGTCACGCGCCTCTATCTAACAGGACACTTCAAGTGACCCTTGTTCAAGATGGCCRTACTTCTTCATTACACAAAGGAAAAAACAACCAATTTCTAAAGACTGTTAACATCCAGTGGAAGCGGTAGGACCTGCAAGAAGGTCCCTTAAAAATCTGGATTCCCAATGAAAACCCATTGAAGAGTGACCTCAAAAAAATAAATAATTCTGAATGGTTTGTCCTCTGGGTTTCGCCTGCTAAATAAGTTCTGTTATACTCACAAACATGATTCAAACAGTTTTAGTAACCTCAGTGTTTTCTATCCAAATCTACTAACAATATGCATATCTTATCTTCTGGGGATGAGTAGCTGGCAGTTGAATTTGGGTACGCTTTTCATCCAAACGTGAAAACGCTGCCCCCTATCCTAGAGAAGTTAACTGACTTGCCTAGTTAAATAAAGGATAAATAAAGGTGTAAAAAAAATATTTTAAAAAATCAGCGAAATCGGTTTCCAAAAATACCGAAAAAAAACAAAAAAAAACAACAACAAACATTATTATTTTTTTATTTTTTATCGATTGTTATGAACTTGAAATCGGCCCAAATTAATCGTCCATTCCGATTAATCGGTCAACCTCTAGTTTGGAGGCTACTATGGTGTTGAATGCTGAGCTATACTCAATGAACAGCATTCTTACATAGGTATTCCCCTTGTCCAAATGGGTTAGGGCAGTGTGATTGCGTTGTCTGTGGACCTATTGGSATGTTAGGCAAATTGGAGTGGGTCTGGGGTGTCAGGTAAGGTGGAGGTAATATGATCCTTGACTAGTCTCTCAAAACACTTCATGATGACGRAAGTGAGTGCTACGGGGCGATAGTCGTTTAGCTCAGTTACCTTAGCTTTCTTGGGAACAGGAACAAKGGTGGCCCTCTTGAAGCATGTGGGAACAGCAGACTGGGATAGGGATTGATTGAATATGTCTGTAAACACACCAGCCAGCTGGACTGCGCATGCTCTGAGGATGTGGCTCTGAGGATGTGGCTAGGGATGCCGTCTGGGCAGCCTTGCGAGGGTTAACACGTTTTAAATGTTTTACTCATGTTGGCTGTGGTGAAGGAGACACCGCAGGTTTTGGTAGCGTGCCGTGTCGCTGGAACTGTATTGTCCTCAATGCGAGCAAAGAAGCTCTTTAGTTTGTCTGGGAGCAAGACATCGTGGTCTTGCTCCTACCTTATCTTGTCACAACACAACTGATTGGCTCAAATGCATGAAGAAGGAAAGAAATTCGACAAATGAACTTTTAACAAGGCACACCTGTTAATTGAAATGCATTCCAGGTGACTACCGCATGAAGCTTGTTGAGAGAATGCCTAGAGTGTGCAACGCTGTCAAGGCAAAGGGTGGCTACTTTGAAGAACCTCAAATATAAAATATATTTTGATATAACACTTTTTGGTTACAACATGAGTTCATGTGTTATTTCATAGTTTTGATGTCTTCACTTATTCTACAATGTAGAATATAGTACATTCCTAAAAACCCTTCAATGTGTAGTTGTGTCCAAACCTTTGACTGGCACTGTATATTAGTGCTTTCGGGAAGTATTCAGACCCCTTGACTTTTTCCACATTTTGTTAGGTTACAGCTTTTTTTTAAAAATACATTTGCTAAAATATCAATGTTTTCGCTTTGTCATTATGGGACAATTATATGTAGATACCTGAGGATTTTTATTTTATTTAATCCATTTCAGAATAAAGTCTGTTACGTAACAAAATGTGGAAAAAGTCAAGGGGTCTGAATACTTTCYGAAGGCWGTGTGTGTGTCTTTTCCCCCCCTATGTCCCTGGTGTATAACATTAGATCCAATTAATTTTGGTAGCTCTTGTGGTCGACCCCAAAACAAATTGTTTTGCCACACGATTCATGGTTGACCCTATACAGTCAATGGGTGAATYGGCTGCTGTCTTTAACTGAAAAGGAAATCTATAAAAAGTAAATAAACTAAGTATAATGTAAAACAACATTCTATTGGTTTAATGATTAATGTTTCCATCTGACTCCATTCCTCACTTAAACCTCATGTAAAGTGATGTGCTTTAAAATGCATGTCTTGTCTCTCTCTCTACTCTCAGCCCATCATATGGACTGTCTCCACCTTCCCCACCGTTTGCCAAATAAATCTGAAGGTTGGAACCCTGAGCCTGAGCTGGTGTGGCTGGACAATAAAAATATTTTTGATTCTTCAAAGTAGCCACCCGTTGCCTTGACAGCTTTGCACTTGCACACTCTTGGCATTCTCTCAACCAGCATCACCTGGAATGCTTTTCCAACAGTCTTGAAGGAGTTCCCACAAATGATGATCACTGCTTTAAAAAAAAGTTTTTTATGAGAAACACTTGAATGGACACCTACTCAATCTTTTGACTGGTACCGTACATGTAAGGGATAAACACTGATGCTTCGTACATTATCTGGAAATAATGATGACTTGGTACTGCCCGAATGTATTAGTTCCAGGTAATATACGGAATGGAGACATTTATCCTGCTTAAACCACGATTGCCAAAGAAAGAAAACAAGCACACATTTMCTGTTAATCTTAATTAAAACGTGATTGTTAACATTATTGATAAGTTAATTCGTGATTTTATATTTAATCCACCTGAACTTGGTTGTTAGGTTGCTAGRGAAGTTAGGTTGTTGAGAAGTGGACTTGTTATTCATTGTATTTGTTTGTTTGATTGCTATGCAAGCTGGCAATGTTCTTATCCCTTGCTTGCTTGCTTACTAGCAGTCGCGTCAACTCTGCAGATGGAATAACATTGAAGTAGTTGCATTTTGCGTTTTTATACGCTGCTTTCTTGTGAAATGTATTTGGATGCATCCATGCTACATCCATACATAGTGCCTGTTGATGGATGACACCCACACAAAGTACATTTCATCAATTTTAAAAAGAAGTTTGTGACTGAATGTATTTTTTGTTTGCCTTTCATAGTTTGGTTGATAGCTTCTATTACTACAGTACCTACATTAAATATAAAACTACTACCTACATTTAATATTTTTTTAGTTGTCGTGGGGGAGGGGGTAGAATTGCATGAATTTGGGCCATTGCTGGGCTGATTCTCACTTGTGCTACCTTGTTTACAGAGGGAGGGAACTGATCCTAGATCAGCACTCCTCCTCTGAGATGCTTTCTGAATAGTAAAGTAAAAATAAATGTTTTGTCTTACCCGTGTGTATGGTGTGATATACCACGGCTYGCAGCCAATCAGCATTCGGGGCTCGAACCACCCAGTTTATAAGTAGCTTTATACACTCTCAGTAATGCTTCTTGTATATCACCCAGATCTTTGATCTGTCTATTTTCCTCTTCTATATCTTGTCTGTTTTAACTCCCAGKAAAAAAATGTAGTCTCTGGCCCCGATATCGTTTTTTTTGTCACACAGCTTGCCCTGTCGGCTAGTGAGCTGGTTGTAGTTTACTCAGTAGAGAATTTTTTTGGGCCTTGATATTTTTTATAGTTCTCTTTTTCCTACACATCCTCAACTTCCGTTAATGCTGTAGAATAGGATTCAGATCTGTATTTATGAACAGTGTACATTTCATGATGGCCTGTATTTTCTGTTGAAGTGGAGTTTGATCAATGATCACACTTTGCATTTGTACTAGCCTAGACCTAATTGAAATTACACATGTCCGTTTGCAGTTATCCCCCACTACATTTTGAATCCTGATCTCTCCAACCAGTTCAGTGTGATGGTTTATAAACAGATATCACCTGGGCTGCTGTCCATGGTTTCATCTAATCCCAACCCTGTGATTTTAAAGATCGATTATTTATTTATTTTATTTTTTATTTATCCGTTATTTTACCAGGTAAGTTGATTGAGAACACGTTGTCATTTGCAGCAACGACCTGTGGAATGTTACAGGGGAGAGGAGGGGGATGAATGAGCCAATTGTAAACTGGGGATTATTAGGTGACCATGATGGTTGAGGGCAGATTGGTTATTTAGCCAGGACACCGGGGTTAACACCCCTACTCTTACGACAAGTGCCATGGGATCTTTAATGACCTCAGAGAGTCAGGACACCCGTTTAACGTCCCAATCCGAAAGACGGCACCTACACAGAGCAGTGTCCCCAATCACTGCCCTGGGGCATTGGGATCTTTGTTTAGACCAGAGGAAAGAGTGCCTCCTACTGGCCCTCCAACACCACTTCCAGCAGCATCTGGTCTCCCATCCAGGAACTGACCAGGACCAACCCTGCTTAGCTTCAGAAGCAAGCCAGCAGTGGTATGCAGGGTGGTATGCGCTGGATTAGGGCTAAACATTTAATTATTAACTGTAAAGAAATATACATTGGTTGATTTATTAGGCCTTATGTAGTATACCTGCTAAGTATTCGTGTAGCCTATTGTGGTTGTTAGGGTCAGTATTACATTTTTTTGTTAAACACATTCCTACCCTGTTTTCCTGTGTTAGGATGAGGATTTCTCTGGATTTGGGACGGAATACCGGCCTACACTCTCAGCACGCAATATCTCTACAAGTAAGTAGGCTAATGAGGAACAGTAATGTGAGATCACCTGTGCTCAGGAATTATCACATTTCCTAGCAGAAATATGCAGTAGCCTTCATATTTGCTATGTATTGCTTTGGTAGCATACCTGATAATATGCATGATGRAGTTATTGTCTGACATTAGTCTATTCCTATCAAGACATGTTTCCCTCTCTCGTTTCTAGACTGTCCTTTCCAAACATCATTATTGAAGCCAAAAAAGCCTCCCCTAGCAGAACCTACAGCAAAGCTTAAGAAAAGTSGAGGCAAGGTCTCTGAAGAAGAGGTTGGAGAGGGTCGGGAAGAAAATGCTGTGAAACCCAAAATAATTACCAAACTGGCAGCCCAAAAGAAATCCATCAGTTCGGGGGTTAAGTCTACAGGAAAGCAGGCTATTGGGACAAAGGCCTCAAAAAGCAAGGGCAGTGCAAAATCAGATGGCTCTGACTGGAAAATGGGAAGGAAAGCGATGGAATCGTCTTCAACAGACAGAAAGGGGAACAGGCAGGAACAAACAACTAAGSGAGGCTCAGGGTCCAGCACAGCCCGACCACAAACCAGCAGAAACAAGCAGGGTAAACTGGTGTGGACCCTGACAGTGGTCAAGGGCAAAGGGAAGACTTCCAAGGTCAAAAAGGCTGGGGAGATAACAACAGACAAAGTTAAGCCACAGAGGTCTGGGAAGAGAAGAAAAGGATCCCAGCAAGGGGACAAGGTTGAAGCTCAGTCTAGAAATGGACAGAAGACCACGAATCCCCACACCGCCTCTCAAGGAGTAGCACTGTCTCCTAAACCTGTGAATAAGCAGCAGAGGAAGAGGGTGTCCAGGGGAACTGGGGATTCCACTGAGGTTGGAGCTGAGCTGGGTCAGGAGCCAGCAATACCCCTGGAAAGAAAGAAACCAGCACCATATACGCGTAAGTCCATATTTGGCTTCAGGAGGAAGCCCAGTAATGTGCACAAGCTTAGTCTGCCAGATTCTGTCGTGAAACGCTTCCGTCGTAAGGTYGTCTTCGACACCTACGTGCCAGAGTCGCTTCCAACCCCAGTGAAGCAGGTGGGACAGGAGGCGCAGTGGGAGAGAACCGGGACAGAGGGCAAACCTCTCCTGTCCCCTGGAGAGATCCAGCAAGGAGGCAGAAGTAACATCTCCTTGCCTGTGGTGAGCGCCAGGTCTTCACGTGTCATCAAGGCACCCAAGAGGTTCCTCCATGACGAGATCATATCCTTGCCGAGGGGCTCCCCGAAAAAAAAGTGCCAATACAAGGTGGAGGAGGATGCCATGAGCTTATCCTTTTATGATTCAGACAATGATGACATGGACAACTTGTCTCGAACTCCAGGTCAAAATGAGTTCAAACCTGAAGTTGACGGCTCAACTGGTAAAAAAACACTTAAGACCAGCCTTTCCTCAAGCCCAGGCTCATCCCACCTCGAGGTCTACGAGAGACTCAAGAAGCTGACTCTCAGCCTGGCCCAGAAGAAGAAGAAAGGCCTTAGTGCTGCTGATGGTGAAACCACAGAAGAAGCCCAGGACTACCTAAGTTTGACCTCGCCGGTTAGGAAGAGGGGGAGGTCCAATCTGAAGATGGAGGACCTCAACTCTCCTGGGGTTGTGAGGAAACTGGCGGTGATAGTCAGTGACGCTSCTGCTGCATCTCAAACTGCTTCATCTGAGACTCTGGAGGAGGCAGCAAATGACACAGAAAATGTCCAAGGTAAGGCCCTAACTGTGCTCAGTTAAATGTATTAGTTCCTAAAGATCCATTAAGCAAACATCTATTTTCTTATTCCAGAAAATTATTTGGACTGTGATTTAAAGTAGAATTCTTAGATGTTGACATGCAAATACAGTTCATTCGGAAAATATTCAGACCCCTTCACCTTTTCCACATTTTGTTACTTTACAGTATTATTCTAAAATTGATTAAAAAAAAAAAATCCTCATCAATCTACACAGAATACCCCATAATGACCAAGTGAAAACAGTTTTTTTTAAAGCAAATTTTATAAAATGTAAAAAAAAACAGATACCATATTTACATAAGTATTCAGACAACGCAGGACTGTCTTCGGGACAAGTCTCAATGTCCTTGARTGGGCCAGCCAGAGCCCGGTCTTGATCCCCATCTAACATATCTGGAGAGACCTGAAAATAGCTGTGCAGTGACGCTCCCCATCCAACCTGACAGAGCTTGAGAGGATCTGCAAAGAAGAATGGGAGAAACTCCCCAGATACAGGTGTTCCAAGCTTGTAGCGTCATACCCAAAAAGACTCGAGGCTGCAATCGCTACCAAAGGTCCTTCAACAAAGTACAAAGTAAAGGGTCTGATTACTTATGTAAATGGTATATTTCAGTTTTGCAAACATTTAAAAAAACTTTGCTTTGTCGTTATGAGGTATTGTGTGTAGATTGATGAGGGGGAAAAACRATTGAATCCATTGTAGAATAAGGCTCTAATGTAAAAATGTGGAAAAAGTCAAGGGGACTGAATTCTACATATTCCCATAGGATGGAGCCGTATAGCTTGCAGTGTAGCTTGCCAGAGGGCTCTGGTAAAAAGTAGTGCACAATATAGGGAATAAGTTGCCATTTGCAGGTTTGATGTCAGCCTTTGCAAATTAGTCACTTGCCTGATTCTTCTCCCCAGGGGTGGAGGCTGCTGCTGACGGGGATTACGAAGGAGAAAGCCAGGCTGATGATGGGGTGGTGGTGGAACCGGAGGGCACCAGCCATCGGAGMAACGTCACCAGCATCAACAAGAGGATGTTCCATCTGCTGAAGAAGGCCAAGGTCCAACTCATTAAGATCGACCAGCTGAAGAGAGCCAGGCTGCAGCTTGTGAAGATCGACCAAGAAAAACCAATAAAGTCATCACAGGTGAGAATCTGTGACTTTGATTTAACTTGTCTGTGTCGCAAATGGCACCCTATTCCCTAAATTGTGCCCTATGGGCTCTGGTCAAAAGTAGTGCACAACTTAGGGTGTCGTTCCAGATGCAGCCATTGATTCACCCTGAATAAGCAGGGTTGTTGCCATAGGAACTGTAATCTGGGCCCTAACCAATTACATAGTCAATAGGCATTCAATGGAAAACCACCCACATAAAAAAATAAATCACACTTCCTGGATGGATTTCTTCTGTTTTTGCCCTCCATATCAGTTCTGTTATACTCACAGACATTATTTTAACAGTTTTAGAAACTTCAGAGTGTTTTCTATCCAATTCTACCAAGAATATGCATATCCTACCTTCTGGGCCTGAGTAACAGGCAGTTTACTTTGGGCACGTCATTCATCTGAAATTCCGAATACTGCACCCTGTCACTAAAAAGTTAAGCATCTCCAATCCAAAATTAAATATAGAATCGGTTTCCTATTTCGCAACAAAGCATCCTTCACTCATGCTGCCAAACATACCCTCGTAAAACKGACCATCCTACCAATCCTCAATTTTGGCGATGTCATTTACAAAATAGCCTCCAACACTCTACTCAACAAATTGGATGCAGTCTATCACAGTGCCATCCGTTTTGTCACCAAAGCCCCATATACTACCCACCACTGCGACCTGTACGCTCTCGTTGGCTGGCCCTCGCTTCATACTCGTCGCCAAACCCGCTGGCTCCAGGTCATCTACAAGTCTCTGCTAGGTAAAGCCCCGCCTTATCTCAGCTCACTGGTCACCATAGCAGCACCCACCCTTAGCACGCGCTCCAGCAGGTATATCTCACTGGTCACCCCAAAGCCAATTCTTCCTTTGGCTGCCTTTCCTTCCAGTTCTCTGCTGCCAATGACTGGAATGAATTGCAAAAATCTCTGAACTGGAGACTCATATCTCCCTCACTAGCTTTAAGCACCAGCTGTCAGAGCAGCTTACAGATCACTGCACCTGTACATAGTCCATCCAACTACCTCATCCCCATACTGTATTTATTTATTTATCTTGCTCCTTTGCCACCCAGTATCTCTACTTGCACCTTCAGTCTTCTCTGCACATCTACCATTCCAGTGTTTCATTGCTATATTGTAATTACTTCGCCACCACGGCCTATTTATTGCCTTACCTCCCTTATCCTACCTCATTTTGCACACACTGTATATAGACTTTTTCTACTGTATTATTGACTGTATGTTTGTTTATTCCATGTGTAACTCTGTTTTATGTGTCGAACTGCTTTGCTTTATCTTGGCCAGGTCGCAGTTGTAAATGAGAACTTGTTCTCAACTAGTCTACCTGGTTAAATAAAGGTGAAATAAAAAAATAACTAACACAACTCTGCATTCAGGATAAAAAGTGAATGTCTTTGCCAAATGTTTTTGCAGTTCAGTGCCTTATTGCAAATAGGATGCATGTTTTAGAAAATGTGCTTAGTCTCTACATGCTTCCTCCTTTTCACGCTGTCATTTAGGTTAGTATTGTGGAGTACCTACAATGTTGATTCATCCTCTATTTTCTCCGATCACAGACATGAAACTATAACTGTTTTGGTCACTATTGGCCTCATGGTGAAATCCCTGAGCGGTCTCCATTCTGTCCACCAGCTGAGTTAGGGAAGGACGCTTTTATCTTTGTAGTGACTGGATGTATTGATACACCAGCCAAAGTGTAATTAATAACTTCACCATGCTCAAAGGAATATTCAATGTCAGATTTGTATTTTGTTTTTACCCATCTACCAATAGATGGCCTTGCTTTAAAAAAATATTATTAACCCATCCCTCTTCAGAGGACAAAAGTAGTTTTGTTTTTACTGTTTTTTAGTTATATAAACTCATYAAAAAAAAGAAACGTCCTCTCACTGTCAACTGCGTTTATTTTCAGCAAACTTAACATGTGTAARTATTTGTATGAACATAACAAGCTTCAACAACTGAGACGTAAACTGAACAAGTTTCACAGACGTGACTAACAGAAATTGAATAATGTGTCCCTGAACAAAGGGGGGTCAAAATCAAAAGTAAGTCAGTATCTGGTGTGGCCACCAGCTGCATTAAGTACTGCAGTGCATCTCTTCTTCATGGACTGCACCAGATTTGCCAGTTCTTGCTGTGATATGTTACCCCACGCTTCCACCAAGGTCCGGGAACTTGCAGGTACATTTCTCGGGGGGAATGGCCCTAGCCCTCACCCTCCGATCCAACAGGTCCCAGACGTGCTCAATGGGATTGAGATCCGGGCTCTTCGCTGGCTGTGGCAGAACACTGACATTCCTGTCTTGCAGGAAATCACGCACAGAACGAGCAGTATGGCTGGTGGCATTGTCATGCTATAGAGTCATGTCAGGATGAGCCTGCAGGAAGGGTACCACATGAGGGAGGCTTGTCTATCCCTTGATATTTGCAACACATAAGCATTTGTACATTGTTACAACAACTGTAATAATACATAATATGACATGTAATAGTCTTATATTGTTTTGATAACTTCTGTCTGTGTAAATATTTACTTGTAAATTTTATTGTTTTTATTTCGGCTTTGTATACTTATTCTACTCACTTCTTTGGCAATGTTAAAACATGTTCCCATTGCCAATAAATGCCCCTTGAATTTAATTGAATTGAGTGGGGGGGAGAGAGAGAGAACGTGAAGGGCCGAGAGAGCGAGAAGCGAGAGATGCGAGTGAGCGAGAGAGCGATGAAGAGAAGAGAGAAGATAGAGGGGGGAGACAGATGAGAGAAGAGTGCGGATGCAGAGAGAGAAGAGGAGAGAGAGAGAGAGAGAGAGAGGGCCTCGATGTCACCTGGCCCCACAACACACGAGCACACTGTGTTATCCATAAATTAGGAAGACATATATGGTTATTCTAAACTCGTACTCTTATCGACACCTGTGTAAAGTTGCTCTTGCGCCCTCTTAAAAACCTACATCGACCATGTTTTAACAATCCTTAGATTTTATGTGTCTACTTTAAGTATAATTCTGAGCATTTGGCTTTAATTTGGCACCAAGGCGAGCTGCGCTAAGATTTGTAGACAAGTCAGTAGAGAGCCCTGGCTGCGCTGTTTGTCGTCTGATAAGTCTGTGTGAGTGTGGTGTCGTAGAGCCTGTGGGTAATATAAAGTAGATGTGTGTGAAATACCTAGTATGATCAGTTGAGTAGTCTGTGTAGACGTACAACCTCGTGCATGTCGAGTGTGTGCAATAGATGTGAGAATGTGAATATGTCGTGTTGTGCTCCGTAGATGTGTTGTTGTTTGTTGGGTGCGATGTGATGGGTTGCCTGTTCGTTGTGATGTGTGCATAATGTGTAGTGTGTTGGTGGACGTTCAGGTCAGCAGCAGTTTACATAAAGAGAGTGGACACATCCATGGATGTCTCATCATCAGTCATTTCGCTATGAGTAGTGTGACACATCAAACGTTGGCTGTCTTCTCTTTTTAACAGTGGGTTACACAGAGAGGATCAGGCTGCTCGAGGTAAGCTATCAGAACGAGTAGAGATCAACATTGTATCCTGTCTGACTTTCTGTATACTGGATCTGGGAGTGGGAGACCCCGCGGTAGGCAAGGAGTAGGAGAGGGCCGACACACTGTCATAACCGTCGTATAAGGGCCATCGGAGTCTACGTACGCGAACTATCAATGGTCCGAGACATAGGATAGTAAACACATAGAGTGTTATTCGGTATCACGTGGGACTAGCGTGCGAGTGGGGAGAGAGGGCCGAGGAAAATCACGATGGAGAGGATCTCTAGGGCACACTGACGGCTACAACGAGGTCAAGCCTAGTAGTATAGGTAGGGAGGAGAAGGACCGCTTTATCTTGGGAGTTAGGTGGCGTATGCTAATGAGTCGGATTAGCAGTGCGGGAGAAGAGGCCGACACCACCAAGTGTAATTAATAACTTCACCATGCTCAAGGAATATTCATGTCAGATTTGTATTTTGTTTTTATACCATCTACCAATAGATGGCCTTGCTTTAAAAAAATATTATTACCCATCCCTCTTCAAGAGACAAAAGTAGTGTGTTATATTGACTGGTGACACATCGTCGTATGGTTTACTACAGTTAATAACTATTAAATGGCTATGCGAAAAATATGAAACGTCCGGTTCAACCTGGGATCTGCGCGGACAGCTGGCTACAGACTGGTTTGATCGTTCATCGAGAACTTAACGAGGATGTAGAAATAGAGGTTTGGTACTGAAACACAACACAAAGCTTCACATTACAAGTCGAAGTGATGTAAGCGTAGAAGGAGAACCACACGTTGGCAACAGAACGATGGTACCGAAGAGCGATTAGAACTTAATATGAAATGAGAGTTAGAGTGTGCCCTGAACAAATGTAGTGGGTAGTGGATCTTGCGAATCTGGGGAAGAGCAAATCATAGTAGGCGCAGTTATCTGGGGGGTCGAGAGGGGCACCACCAGACTGCCAATTCACAGTTCTGTGCAAGAGTGCAATGGACTGCACTCAGAAGTGGTTGCCACTCGGAGGTACGAGGTAACTTTATATTGGTAGGTAAGTGTAGAATTGGATTGGGGATGGCCTAGCGTGGTGGGAGAAAGGGCCGACCACTTGAAGGGACTAGTGGGCCTCGTGAGTGTACGAGGTAACTATACTGGTAGGTAGTGTAGACTGTGTATTCTGGGGATGGCTTAGGTGGTGGGGAGAGGGCCGACACACGTGAAGGGACTAGGGCCATCGAGGTAGGTAGGTTACACCTATAGCTTGTAGTGGATATGTGTAATAGTCGTAGACTCGGGTCTGGGGATGGGCTAGCGGTGGTGGGAGAGAGGCCGTACCACACCACGTCTTGGACAACGCACAAGGTGACCGTAGGATCTTCGCCATGCGATGAGTCGTCAGGCGGGGAAAGTAACTGATATGGTGACGGCCTAAGCCGTGTCATCCACCGCGATCCGATACAGGAGTCTGCAGAGACGGCTCCATGGGATGGAGAATCCACGGGCTCGGTGCGCCTGGTCTGTAGCGCAGGACGAGCCTGACATTGGGGGAGAGAGGGGGCCCCCCTACCGAGAACTATCTGTTGGCACACGAGACTAAAATGGACGCACAGGTAACGGGGCAGTATGAAGGTACGCTTGGATGGGTAGGCACTCCCGTATGCCTACTACTCAATAATTAAAACATGGGGGTTTAAGGAAGACATCATGTGCAGGGGAGGTGAGAGCCTGGCTAGGTGAAGGGACCCAGACTGGCTCATCTGAGAGATGAGATGGCGAAGCAGGATGTCATCTCCTGTGAGCTACCCCTGAAGAGTTAGACAAGGAGCTAGCAGAGACATATAGAGCAATGACACTCACTGCAATGACCAACAAGCTGCCACAGATTTCTAATAGGATCGACCCCGGACAACATTATCAAAATTCTCAGTGAAAAGGATGGAGTTTTTAAAAAACAGTGTCTGTCCGCTCCGTCCTGTCTGTCATGATCCATTCTGATGGTCTGACCTTCCTACCTCTGTCTGTCTCGAACTAGCGGAGTCTGCCCTCCCCGCTGCCAGAAGTAACAGGCCCTGCTGGTGTACGCTCATCCGCATCTTTGAACGATAACGCGAAATCCAAACATCATCCCCGCCTGGGGTGTAGAACAACAACGGACCGCGCTTACGCGGCAGTCGAAGACATGGAGTCACTATTTGGCAGCCTGTTCTTAGTCGTAGGTGAGCCAATCCAAACAGGGCATGGGTAGGTATTTTTGTATGCCGCATTAAGGCGAACGTGGTGGTGTAGGAAAATCACCTTTGGCTCTTTATTAACACCAGTTGGCTCACATTTATACAAGCGCAGCTCAGCAGTCACCAGCCACGATACTGCAGCTATTTAGCGGACAGTGCATCTTGATAAGAGCTACCTGATGTATGGTATGGAAGATTCTGTGCTGTATACCATTATGGTTAGTAATACAATGGAGTGACCAGGAAGTCTGTTAGGTGTAGCAATCTGTAAACTGTTAACCTGTCCCGCAGGTGGGTGTAATGTTGGAATGTACCGATCCTTACACGTGGTCTGACACTGCGAGGACGATCAGCTGTCCGTCCTGTCTCCCTCTAGCGCTGTCTTAGGCGTCTCACAGTACGGACATTGCAATTTATTGCCCTGGCCACATCTGCAGTCCTCATGCCTCCTTGCAGCATGCTAAGGCATGTTACGCAGATGAGCATGGACTCTGGGCATCTTTCTTTTGATGTTTTTCAGAGTCAGTAGAAGGCTTTTATTTGCCTACCGTCTGTAAGCTGTTAGTGTCTAAACGACCGTTCACAGGTGATGTTCAATAATTGTTTATGGTTCATTGAGGGGGTTCCATGTAGTGAACCCCCCCCCCCAATGTCGTAGTCTTAAAATCAAAATGCTCCCTGGTATGATGTTCTTAAAACAATTCCATATAGCTTAGCAGTACCCCCTCCTCCCCGGAGTGAGTCCATGCAACTTATGTGACTTTTTAAGCAATTTTTACTGTTGAATTTTTTAGGTTTGCCAAACAAAGAGGTTGAATACTTATTGATTGAAGACATTAAAGATCCCCCCTCAAAAAAAAAATTGGGGGGTAAAAATAACCACACTTGCCATTATAGGGTTGTGGTGTGTGTAGGCCAGTGACAAATCTAATTGTAATCAATAAAAAATCCAGCCTTTAACAACAAAGTGGAACAAGTCAAGGGGTGTGAACTTTCTGAAGGCACTGTAGAACATTGAGAATCGCTGCTGCTACTCTCTGTTTATCATATATGCCAAGTCACTTTGACTATACATTCATGTACATACTACCTCAATTGGGCGACCAACCAGTGCTCCCGCACATTGGCTAACCGGGCTATCTGCATGTGTCCTACCCTACCACCCGCCAACCCTCTTTTTAGCTAACTGCTACTCTGTTCATCATATATGCCATAT
>NC_036869.1:25878325-25889292 GCF_002910315.2 Salvelinus sp. IW2-2015 | reverse complement strand
AGTCACTTTAACCATATCTGCATGTACATACTACCTCAATCAGCCTGACTAACCGGTGTCTTTATGTAGCCTCGCTACTGTATATAGCCTGTCTTTCTACTGTTGTTATATTTCTTTACCTACCTATTGTTCACCTAATACCTTTTTTGCACTATTGGTTAGAGCCTGTAAGTAAGCATTTCACTGTAAGGTCTACACCTGTTGTGTTCGGCGCACGTGACAAAKAAACTTTGATTTGCCATATCGTATCAGCACCTAAGTATCGTGAGCTTCCTGGGAATTCCCAGCCTAAGTTATTAGTCTGTTTCATTACTATGGCACTGAAAGGTCATAGTTTAATTGTTACACCCTTGTCTCTTTCAGCTCCTGTCTGGATCGGTAAAGCTTGGTCCCAGACATTTAGGAGTGGGAAGGAGGAGGAGGAGGAGGAGGAGAGGCTCTGCTCAGGTGAGCCTGTGTTTCCTGACCTTGGCTGTCTAGCCGCCTGTGTCGGTCTCATTCTTTGTCTCTGTTTGATGCTTATGTATTGTTGATGTTTATAGTACAGTGTTTTATTTTTAATTGAATCCACATTTTACCAGGTAAGTTGACTGAACACATTCTCATTTACAGCAACGACCTGGGTAATAGTTACAGGGGAGATGAATGAGCCAATTGGACCCACACGACTTAAGTATAATGGCACCGGTGTGGATGGTTGCAGTTTTATTGGCTCTTAACCAACCGTGCTATTTTGTTAGTTTTTTTGCTTTGTTTAACTTATTTAGTACGTATTGTTGCTGCTACCGTCTCTTATGACCGAAATGAGCTTCTGGACATCAGAACAGCGATTGCTCACCTCGAATTGAACAAATAATTTTTCTTTAATGAGTCTGTTGGGAAGGATATATTCCAAACACCCGTGCAGCCCCTCATCCCTGTCATTCTCATCCCTGTCATTCGCTGGAGAAAGAAACAGAGATCTCGCGGAAAGAGATCTGGGTGCCTTGTGAGGATCAGGCGACGAGTGGCTTATCTGCCTTTGCCATCCGTACTGTTAGCTTTCGTTCAATCGCTGGAAAATAAATGGGACGAACTGAAAGCACGTGTATCCTACCAACGGCACATTAAAAACTGTAATATCTTATGTTTCACAGTCTTGTGCTGAACGATGACATTAATAACTTACAGCTGGYGAGTTATACACTCTGCTGTTCTATCGGCAGGATAGAACAGCAGCCTCTGGTAAGACACGGGGCGGGGGCCTGTGCATATTTGTAAACAGCAGCTGTTGCACGATATCTAAGSAAGTCTCAAGGTTTTGCTCGCCTGAGGTAGTATCTCATGATAAGCTGTAGACCACACTATCTAGAGTTTATCTGTATTTTTTYGTAGCTGTCTACATACTACCACAGACCGATGCTGGCACTAAGACTGCACTCAATGAGCTGTATWSCGCCATAAGCAAACAGGAAAACGCAAATCCAGAGGCGGCGCTCCTAGTGACCGGAGACTTTAATGCAGGGAAACTTAAATCYGTTTTACCTCATTTCTATCAGCATGTTAAATATGCAACCAGAAGGGAAAAACTTTAGACCACCTTTACTCCACACACAGAGATGCGTACAAAGCTCTCCCTCGCCCTCCATTTGGCAAATCTGACCATAATTCTATCCTCCTGATTCCTGCTTACAAGCAAAAATGAAAGCAGGAAGCACCAGTGACTCGGGTCTATAAAAAAAGTGGTCAGATGAAGCAGATGCTAAATTACACGACTGTTTTGCTAGCAGACTGGAATGTGTTACGGGATTCTTCCAATGGCATTGAGCAGTACACCACATCAGTCACTGGCTTCATCAATAAGTGCATCGATGACGTCGTCCCCACTGACTGTTTGTACATACCCCAACCAGAAGCCATRGATTACAGGCAACATTCGCACTGAGCTAAAGGGTAGAGCTGCTGCTTTCAAGGAGCGSGACTCTAACCCGGAAGCTTATAAGAAATCYTGCTATGCCCTCCGATGAACCATCAAACAGGCAAAGCGTCAATACAGGACTAAGATCAAATTGTACTGCTCCGACGCACGTCGGATGTGGCAGGTCTTGCAAMCTATTAGACTACAAAGGGAAGCACAACCGAGAGCTGCCCTGTGACACGAGCCTACCAGATGAGCTAAATAACTTCTATGCTGGCTTTGAGGCAAGTAACAATGAAACATGCATCAGAGCACACGGTTTCCCGGAAGAGCTGATGATCACGATCTCCGTGAGTAAGACCTTTAAACAGGTCAACATTCACAAGGCCGCAGGRCCAGACAGATTACCAGGGTCTGTACTCTGAGCATGCACTGACCAACTGGCAAGTGTCTTCACTGACATGTTCAACCGCTCCCTGTCCGAGTCTGTAATACCAACATGTTTCAAGCAGACCACCATAGTCCYTGTGCCCAATAACACTAAGGTAACCTGCCTAAATGACTATYGACCCATAGCACTCACGTCTGCCATGCCGTCTGCCATGAAATGCTTTGAAAGGCTGGTCATGGCTTAAATCAACACCGTTCTCCGAGAAACCCTAGACCCACTCCARTTTGCATACTGCCCCAACAGATCCACAGATGATGCGATCTCTATTGCACTCCACACTGCCCTTTCCCACCTSGACAAAAGGAACACCTATGCTATTCATTGACAACAGCTCAGCATTCAACACTATTTGTGCCCTCAAAGCTCTTCACTAAGCTAAGGACCCTGGGACTAAACACATCCCTCTGCAACTGGATCCTGGACTTCCTGACGGGCCGCCCCCAGGTGGTGAGGGTAGGCAACAACACATCYGCCACGCTAATCCTCAACACAAGGGCCCCTCGGGTGCATGCTCAGTCCCTTCCTGTACTCCCTGTTCACTCATGACTGCATGGCCAGGCACGACTCCAACACCATTAAGTTTGCCGATGACACAGCAGTGGTAGGTSTGATCATCGACAACGATGAGACAGCCTATAGGGAGGTGGTCAGAGACCTGACCGTGTGGTGCAAGGACAACAACCTTTCCCTCAATGTGATCAAGACAAAGGAGACGATTGTGGACTGCAGGAAAAGGACCAAGCACACCCCTATTCTCATCGACGGGGCTGTAGTGGAGCAGGTTTAGAGCTTCATGGTCCTTGGCGTCCACATCACCAACAAAGTAACATGATCCAAGCACACCAAGACAGTCATGAAGAGGGCACGACAAAACCTATTCCCTCTCACGAGACTGCAAAGATTTGGTATGGGTCCTCAGATCCTCAAATGGTTTTAGAGCTGCACCATCAAGAGCATCCTGACGGGTTGCAATCACTGCCTGGTATGGCAACTACTCGGCATCCGACCGCAAGGCACTACAGAGGGTAGTGCGCATGGCCCAGTACATCACCGGTGCCAAGCTTCCTGCCATCCACGACTTCTATACCAGGTGGTGTCAGAGGAAGGCCCTAAAAATTGTCAGACTCCAGCCACCCTAGTCAGACTTTTCTCTCTGCTACCGCACGGCAAGTGGTACCGGAGTGCCAAGTCTAGGTCCAAAAGGCTTCTTAACAGCTTCTACCCCCAAGCCATAAGACTCCTGAACATCTAATCAAATGGCTACCCAGACTATTTGCAATGAATTAGGCTTAGGCCATTTGTGCTGTGGCTGTGTTTAGGGTGGCATTTTCTTTACGGTAGTTTAATTATAATTTATGACAATGTTCCTGTTCCCATAGGACCAACTCCCTGGCGGCCCACGCATCAAGCACGTCTGTCGGGCAGCAGCGGTGGCGTTGGGGCAACCCCGTGCCATGGTGCCTGACGATATCCCCCGGCTTAGCGCCTGCCCCTCCATGAGCGGAGAGGCGATCACCACCTCACCAGGCTGTAGAAGGTAACCTTGTTTATGAAGCACGCTGATAAGAACGGTAGTTACCTCAGGTATGTGACGTTAGCGCACAGTGACCTATGTTTGCAAAGTCATTTAAGATCATTTTTTTGGATCTCGCTCTGTTTTTAGACATTGCGGATGACCCTCCTGACTGCACGGTCAGGCAACAAGATGATGAGACAGAAGCACAAGTACAGCAAGCAGCTGAAGTTCAAGCGGAACTATAACGAGGTTGGTCCTGGGGGCCGCGCCACCCGCTGTAGGACCTGCCAGGGCTGCCTGCGTGAGGGTGACTGCAAGCACCTGCTTCAACTGCCTGGACAAGCCCAAGTTTGGAGGGCCCAACACCAGACGCCAGTGCTGTGTGTAAGTGACTGTACCTAGATATTGTGGCCGTTGCTCTCACTTTTCATCCACTCATGGACACACACTCAGGCGCGCACACACGGTTTTTCATTTCTTATAATCGGCTCTAGTTGTCTTGTGTACAAATTGAACACGGCACCTATTTTTAAATAGGTGATGATAAATATGTCCTGTGCACAGGTTAAAACGATGTGTTCGGATTGAGGCAAGGAAAGTAAAGCGCGGCATCAAGCATCACACAGGTTTGTTGTGTTCTTATGTTTTAATACGTCTATAATAATTTTGCATTTGTAATTTAGCAGATGCTCTTATGCAATTATTGCATTATTCTTAAGATAGCTAGGTGAACACAACATATCACAATCGTATCAAGTACGTTTCCCCTCAAAGTATATTATCAGCAATGTCAGTAGGAAAATACATGCGCCTTTTCTTTGGGAGTGGGGCAATTGGGGGTGCCGTGAGTATTTAATAGGTACTTTTTCAAGAGGTAGGGTTTCAGATGTTTTCAGAAGATGGGCAAGGACCTTACTGTCCTGATTTTAGGGGAAGCTTGTTCCTCCATTGGGGTGCCAGGACACAGAAGAGCTTTGACTGTGCTGAGCGGGAGGCTGCCCTCCCGTAGGGGTGGGAGGGCCAAGAGACCAGAGATGCGGACGGAGTGCTCGGGATGAGAGAGGTTAAGGAGGGCATTTCTCCTTGCTGCTCCGTAGGCAGCACCAGGGTCTTGAGGTGGATCATTTACTAATGAATACCCACTTGTTTGAATTTGCTGTTACTACCAAAAACATTGACACCGTTAACCGAAAGCCACACTGCAACACTGGCTGCCTCATGGCCCAATATTCGGCCAGTGTTTTTTTAGATTTAACAATGGGCTTCTCTTTGTCGTGCAGTCCTTTCGAGCGGCGGGCGCCAGACATCAGCTAATGGCCTTCAGTTCAACAATGATGTGTCGGGCGGGTGCTGGGGAGGCAGAGGAGATGTCGACCCCTGCAACCCTTGGAGACTGCCTGAGGCCTTCCACCAGGAAGCAGCCGAGGCGGAACGTGACGCCACGCTCCTACAGCAGCCTCTGAAGTCTGGACTTCTAGACGAGGACACAGGCGGCGAAGGCGTGGTCAATAGTCCTGTAAAGAATTCTGACGCTCCCAGCAGCCAAGGTAACGCCGTACACCGGGATAGGAGCCGTACTGTATGGATGAAAGTATAGGTCGATGCACATTCGGGCTTCTCCTTTTGAGTTGGACCACAACAAGATCCATTGAACTCCATCCTTGAAATGGAGTTATTTGACAGGTRGAGTTGAAGGATGTAAAGCCATTAGCCAAGCAGATCAGAAGATTAGTGGTGGATGTTGAAGTCCATAGTAATTGACATTAAGGATGACAGTGATTGAGGATAGAAGTGCAGGTCAGAAATTCCAAAATACATTTTTCTTAGTCGTTTTAGGGTATTGGTTTGAGTGGAGACTTTGTTATAAATTTTTATGCTTTAAAACCCCTTTGCTCTCTGACAGATGCTGCATCCTCTGACCTCCTAGCTCCTGAGGATGGCCCAGTGCCCAGTGAAGTTGTAAGGCACCGCAGACCTGGTCCACCCAAAAGACTGCTGGGCCGATGCAGAGCCGACAAGGTAATGACTCGTATAACTCTGTTCTCATGTTGGAAAATCTTACCCCTTTCACATTCATCCCTGATGCATGCATTACACCTTAAATAACTGCTCCTATGGAATCTTCCTTCRTGTTTTACTGGAACTTAATCGAATATTTTATAGTCCATAGATGCCGTGACTCTTTCCATGTTTCTCTTGACTGGCATGACCTATGATTTCTTTCTCGCTCTCTTTAACAACGTTGACTACCGTTGGTGATTGGACCTCTTTCTTTTCCTCTGATTAGACTTGGCATGCCTTAACTCTGATCAGGCTTTTCTTAACCCTCTCAACTCTTCTCCGTCACTTCTCTTAACACTTTATTCTCCAAGCCAAAGGCGGTTTTGGTGGGTCTTCTTCTCSTTCTTTCCTCTGCCTTGGCCCGCCGCGTAGCATGTGACCGTGGTCGTGCTGTAATGCTGGTCCCCCACTCAATGGCTTAAGCAGTCCCCCCCCTTCACATGCACAGGGGAGCGTCTCAGAAGAGCACCGCCCAGGGCTGTTGGTTACAGAGGGCCACCTAACAAGGAGCCCCAGCGATTCCTGCCCTCCCAGGATCTCACTGCTGCGGTTACGGCGGCGCCTGCAGGTGCAGCTGCAGCGACTGCCCCCGTGTGTGGTGCAGTCGCTCATGCAGAGGGACGAGGAGTCGGATGACGAGTCTTCGCAGGAGGAGGAGATGACTGTTGTTAAAGAGGGAGAGCAACAACACAATCCCAGAATTGATCCCCACTATGTCCTTCATTCCCAGAATGCCGTGGAAAACACGTCAACTAACATCCTCACTGCGCTAACCAACAGACTCCCCCAAAAGGGCCACTTGAAGACCGGGACGCACAGGATCCGTGTGGACTTTAAGGTGTGTATCTCTCTCTCACACTCACTCACTCTTTCACTCCATCTCCCTCCCATATAAACTTTCTTAAACATTTGAAATTGTTTATTTTCTTATTAACTCATTGCAAACTGTCTTTCTCCTTTTCTTTGTCTCTCATATACTCTTAATGACTGCAAAATCTAAGTTTATTAACTCACACTAACTTATTGTGTTTCTCTCCCAGGAGGACTGTGCCATCCAGAACGTGTGGTTGATGGGCGGTCTGAGTATCCTCACCTCTGTCCCCGTCACGCCTCAGCCTGTCTGTCTGCTCTGTGCCAGCAAAGGACACCATGAGGTAATCATGGAAAGGCATCCACAGATTATTCAGTGCCTGTGTTTGCAGTATTATCATTCGAATAATCACATTTCATTGTAGATAAGTATTACTCTGACCGTTTTGAGGGAAAGAAATTAACTAGGAAGCACACAGGAGACTCCATAGGTTTACTGAATAGCTACACTGGGTTGTATGTAAAACAGTAGGTTTAGTGCAATATGGTGTTCTCCTGATTTTGAGAGTTGACTGCCTTCTGCCTTTCCACCTTACCTCAGATGATCTACTGCCAGGTGTGCTGCGAACCCTTCCACAGCTTCTGCCTCTGGCCCGAAGAGCGCCCCCACGAGGAGAACAAGGAGAACTGGTGCTGCCGCCGCTGCAAGTTTTGCCACGTGTGCGGCCGTAAGAGCAAGAACAACAAGGTGTGTATGGTCAGCAGGATCTGGGGTTAAGTAGTCAATCAATCAATCAAGTTTATTTTATATAGCCTTCGTACATCAGCTAATATCTCGAAGTGCTGTACCGAAACCCAGCCTAAAACCCCAAACAGCAAGCAATGCAGGTGTAGAAGACACGGTGGCTAGGAAAACTCCCTAGAAAGGCCAAAACCTAGGAAGAAACCTAGAGAGGAACCAGGCTATGAGGGGTGGCCAGTCCTCTTCTGGCTGTGCCGGGTGGAGATTATACAGAACATGGCCAAGATGTTCATAAGTGACAAGCATGGTCAAATAATTAATCAGGAATAAATGTCAGTTGGCTTGTCATAGCCGATCATTAAGAGTTGAAAAACAGCAGGTCTGGGGACAGGTAGGGGTTCCATAACTGCAGGGCAGAACAGTTGAAACTGGAACAGCAGCCAAGGCCAGGTGAACTGGGGACAGCAAGGAGTCATCGATGCCCAGTAGTCCTGACGTATGGTCCTAGGGCTCAGGTCCTCCGAGAGAGAGAAAGAAGAAGGAGAGATTAGGAGAGAGCATACTTAAATTCACACAGGACACTGGATAAGACAGGAGAAGTACTCCAGATATAACCAACTCGGCCCTAGCCCCCCGACACAAACTACTGCAGATAAATTACTGGAGGCTGAGACAGGAGGGGTCAGGAGACACTGTGGCCCCATCCGATGATACCCCCGGACAGGGCCAAACAGGAAGGATATAACCCCACCCACTTTGCCAAAGCACAGCCCCCGCACCACTAGAGGGATATCTTCAACCACCAACTTACAATCCTGAGACAAGGCACTTAGTTGTTAGTAAATAAGTAGTCTAGTGTTTTTTTTTTTTTCACCCCCACTTTCACATTCTAAGTGTACTATTACTTCCTTTAGCCTGTGTTGCAGTGCAGGAGGTGTCAGAACTGCTACCACCCCTCCTGTYTGGGACCCACCTACCCAAAGCCCATCAACTGTAAGATGCCCTGGGTAAGTACCAGGAATTTAACATCTATTACTGTTTAGCTTCTCTTCTCCCCATTCTGATTTACGACTGTTTTTCACTGTAATGTGGGTCAATACCATACAATGCAAGTGTATTGTCCAGTTTGCRTAAGTGCCTTGCTCAAGGGCACAACCATAGTGGATTCCAGTAATGATCTGAAACCAGCAATCCTCAGTTCTCAGCCAGTTAATTTCCCATCTTTCTTCGCCCGGCCTGGGACAACCAGCGACCTTAAAATTCTGGTCCATCTCTCTAACTTCTGGGCTACCTGCYCCCGTGTCCCAGGTGTGTATGACGTGTATCCGGTGTAAGAGCTGTGGAGTGACCCCAGGGAAGACCTGGGACATGGCCTGGAACCACGAGCAGGACCTCTGTCCCGACTGCAGCACCCTCCACAGCAAAGGTAGGACCTCAGTGAGTCACACAGACACATCACAAGTCAACCAAGGCAAGGTATACACACTCCAGGAACAGGCCAAGAAGAGAGGGATGAGAGCAGTCGCTTAGATGGACTGGTACTTTGTCAGGATCTTACCATCAKTTAGGGCGGACCCCAATCAGTCCACTGGTTGATTGTTAGGGCGATAGGCTGTTGGTCGACCAAGATCCTTTTTTTTTTTTGAGCAGCAGAAAAACATATTTTTTTATGGCACACCAGACCGATCTGATTCGCGCCCATCTCAGTGAACTAATCCATTGTTGAGGCCGAGACTAATCCATTGCGGATGGCACAGTCCAAGAAGGGAAGTGTGACTAAGATGCACAGTCCACATCTCTTTCCTGRATGCGCTCTTTCCCGACAATTTGTGCACATTCATTGTTTCATAACTTAATCGTTTGATTGTTAGTAAATCAATTCCGCATTACATATATCACCAGTAGTAGTACATTCACYGTTAATTGCTATAATTTCTAATCTACAATGTTTATGGTCTTTTCTGTTAATGCATTCAATATATTATTATTACAGTCTTTTACCGTTCTTATTGTCATGAACACGCTGTTTGCAGACACACAACCTATGCTTATGAGAAACATGTTTTGGTTTATTTCATACCATTTCATACCATACCGGTTTTGTGAATTCAGTCATCTTTTGTTTGCAGAGCTCCTGTCAATGTTGAGTWGAAACTCAACGTACCAAGTTGCGAACCACTTTATTTCGGCCCTTCGCTATATCGGCATCGAACACGTCACCCTCCCTAGGAGAGGGGGTGACCTTGACAATTTTAAATCGAGAGGCCGCCTGGATCTTTAATTTAAAGACCCTTGCCCCCTTCAGTCTCAACGTAGACTTTGAWCTGAAGCCATTCTTGTGACTATTGTGTTTTTGCTATCCATTGTAAATAATGTTTGTAGGGCTATGTAGTCAAATTGTATCTATGATCATATTGTATCCATTTATGCTTTTTATATGTTCTGTTTAGATTTACAGATAATTTTATGAAATCAAGCCACTGCCGGTCATGATTACAGACCACTGTGTCCTTTCAAACTATTTCAACGAGTGACCCGCAGTGTTTGTCATTATACACTGATGAAGACAGTGTGACTGTCGAAACGTTGGTTAATAAATGATTGCATCTGAGCTCCTAGAATGTGCTGGCGCTCTTTCTTTTTAAGAGTAAGGACCCACAACTGATTATGAATAGTATGTGTGTGGGTCTGTGTGTAATGTATTTACACACTGCGCTGTATGTGGATTCTTGTGTTCCCGTCAGTGTGTCACTGCCTGTTGAACGTGAGGGAGAGCATGTTTTAAAAAAAAGTGTATTAGAAAGTTTCTAAGTAGCTAGCTAACTTTTGAGTTTGGCTCACACGAAGCAGGATCACTCTGTCTAGTGATCCTGCCGACCAAGGCCGGGTCTGAGGAACTATTTTGCGTAGCAGCCAGCTAGCTGCCTATCAAGCTATCAAGGTTTTCTTGAGGGCTTGAATGCAGCCCGTGATGCCGTTGCCCATTGTGCCTGGGACTGCGGATTGTCCCGGGTTTGTGGCTGTCTTGATCCCCGCAGTTTGAAAACAAAACAATCTTCCCTGTGACCTCCCTTGTCTGGAGCTGCGAGGATAAACAGAGTAACCTAAGTGTTTTGTCCAATACTGGTGGATTCAACTAATAAAAGAATGGACAACCTGACCAGAGATGTCCAGGACCTGAAGAACAGTTTGCAGTTCTCCCATGGTCAGCTCGATAGCAACAGGAGAATGGCAAGATGACAACAATCTAAGTCATTGAGAGAGGACATTAGTTCTGTGTGTGAATCCATAATAACAATGACGGAGAAATGACAATCAAGTGACAATCAAGGCTGAACAACATGGTTGAGGACGGAATAGCAGAATCTCCACATGAGACCTGGATGGAGTCTGAGAACAAAGTGAACGAAATGATCTCTGAGAAATTGAAGATGTATCAAATAGAAATGTATTTGTCACATACACGTGTTTAGCAGATGTTATTGCGGGT